>NW_019738952.1:1503123-1515902 GCF_002891405.2 Cryptotermes secundus | reverse complement strand
TTGACTACCGCACTTCCTAGTGCTATTGACCTCAAGTTTCCTGTACTCACTGGCCGTTCCCCCTCTCCCTTAGTCACACACCATATATGGCCTTAATCGCTCTCCACTGCTCCCATTGGTCCGTTCTCCCTAACAACCCCCCCTTGCCTACTTCGTATATAAGCAGCACCTTCCACATCCTATCACCACAGCTACTGCTCTCCGCAGCTATTCAACTGCTCTGAAGATGGAGGCGCTACGTTCCTCCGAAACGTCGGCCAAAACGAAGAATACACGGTGCTTAAACCCAGAAGACAACTTTCTTCATTGTCATCGCCGTGAAAACCTCAAAACTTACATAGGTTTAAGGTACGTAGGAACCTTCATTACGTAAAGTATTCGAACTGCCTGAAGATTTTTTTTTGAGGAAAATAGGAAATTGTTTTTATCTATTTATACAGGGTGTTTCACGACTTTAGGGCATAACTGCAGGAGTTGATTTTCTAGGTATTTGTGATCAAAAAAGTTCATATAAACATGTGTCCGATTTTGGTCGGTTACGGAGTTATGACCGTTTTTTCATTCTCGTACGCCCTCGTGTGAACCTCGTCATTCATCTGGCGGGTCACTATTTTTAGCCAGCTAAAGACAGAGCGTTCTCGCTATCTCGACATTTGAGAGGCACCTAAGGCGGGGTGGGTTGGTATGTCCGCCCGGTTCACAACCGAGCAGCAGCCTGTGTTGCGGCCGGCGGTGAAATTTTCGAAAATCAGCTTTAAGCACCAATAAATTCAAATTAAAGATAATTTTACGACGTTAATTTTACATTCATACTTTAAATGTATCATGTATTATGCTGGTTTATTATTTTGTTCCGTTTATTGTCAGTAATCGTTACCTTCGATTCTGAGTTTAAAACGGACATAGCTTCGTAACTGTCCAAAATCGGACACATGTTTATATGAACTTTTTTGATCACAAAGTCCTAGGAAATCACCTCCTGCAGTTATACCCTAAAGTCGTGAAACACCCTGTATATCATTTGAATGCAGTTAATTTTACTATTACAAGTTTTGTTTATTGATGACTAGTGCTAAGGGAACGACGTTCGTCTTCAACCGAATTTTGATTCCTTTGATTTATACAGTTCATTTGTTTAAACTCAGTATTCTGTCCATTGCCTGTCACGGTAGCCGAGCGGTCTGAGGCATGAACCGTCTTCGCTCGCCTGAAGCCGGGATTGTGGAATCGAATCCCACACAAAGCATGGATGTTTGATATGTGTATGTGTTTATTCTGTATTGCATTGTTCTGTGTTTAGGTAGAGAGGCCTTGCGATGGTCTGATCACTCGTCTAAGGAACCTTACCCTCAGCACAAGAAAGATTAGGAAACTGAAGAAGAGGCCAGTGCCCAACAAAGGGCTCTAGGTCCATAGAGGGATCGATAGATTGAATCGAGAAGATCGAGTTTGGCAGACATGCAACTCTTCTGCGAGAAACGGAAAATTTGGAGGGAATGTACCACGTGGACGACCCTGGTTTATGTGGGGTTTTATAGAACTGAATACGAGGTAAACTCAGTATGAAATTGTGGACTGGGCTCGTTGGACTGAGGGTACGGACTGTAACGGCCCCTTGTGGACATGGTAATGATTTCCCGAGTTCCATGGATGGCAGGTAATTTCTTGACCATCTAAGGGACTATTAGAGTCTCAAGAAGGACAACGGTCCCTGGAAATATTTGGTTGGTTGGTTGGTTAGTTAGTTAGTTGTGGGAATGAGGGCTGAAAGAAAATGTCTCGTGTTAGAAGTAGTCGGATCAACTGCCAGTTGTTCGTGTGTTCTCTTCCTCCCCCCCCCTCCCCAAGTTTTTGTATACATGGCAGATACGGACTTCGATGTTAAGTCTTCACCGGTCTAACACAGTAGAATGTAGTAAATTTAAAGGCATGAGTTTTTTTTTTCAGTGGCTTTTCCACCCCATTCAGGGCCCAGGCCTCTTATTCAGTTTCGTAATCATTTTTTTCATAGACAGTAGGACTCCTTGGGCGAGTGATCAGCCCGTCACAATGTCGCTAGCTAAACACAGGACAACACGAACACAAAATAAATACATACACACACACACACGAAACATCCATGCCCTAAGTGGGATTCGAACCCATGATTCCAGCGTCCGAGTGAGCGAAGACAGTTCATGCCTTAGACCGCGTGGGTACTGTGATCGAAATGCAGGAGTTTAGTGAGCTAGAACGAGGTATATACCAGACACGTGAAAAACAGTAATAAGGAAATAAACAGACAAATGATATAAGCTATAAGGAAAGAACAGCGTAGAAATAATGGATAAAAAACTTAAAGCTGAGAGGACAGACTTGGATTGACTGGTCCGATAGCTTTAGAATAGTCAGTTTAAATGACGCGGTGGAATCGTCATCATCATCAATATCCTCGTCGTCTTCACTGCCTTTGAGCCATCGAGGAGGAAATGTGTAACTGTCCCTTTAGGTTCCCGTGTCTGAATGTGGCAGACAGACGCCACAGCAGTTAAGCATCATTCCTGGCGGCATCGATGACAACAAGAGCAAGGCCAGCGGCTGCGGCAGACACAACAAGAAATTTAAAAGAAAACTTACGATTTGTGGTTCTCACAGGGGTGGTTATGAATATTGCCATCTTCTGGGATAGTTGAAAATCAACCGACGTTTCGGAGGAACATATCGCCTCCGTCTTCAATGTCGAATAAGCAGAGTAAGAAAAGTGGCAAGCCGAGTGACAATCGAACATTAAGATGGAGGCGATATATTCCTCCGAAACGTCGTTTGACTTTCAACGAACTACACGGCGCTATATCCCAGAAGATAATACTCTTAAAATATCTATCATACTTGCCTAAAATGAATTTTAGGCTTTGACACAAACATAATTTCTTCAGAATTGAAATAATGTACGGTTGTAACTGAAAGGTAACTTGTGTCGCGCCTGTCTGAAATTTTTGTGGTTTCCAACGCGAGTCTCCAATTATATCTTAACAGAAAAACGAAAACACAAAACAGAGCACGCGCGTAGGGACGTGTGTTTCCGTTTTCTTAGTAACAGCTTGTGAGAACATTCATGATAACGCATTTTGCATACGTGGTGACGTGGCTCCAGAGTGGCTGACGCGTGCAACGAGAAACACTTTAGCTCGCTCCATTCTGTGTAGCAGGATAAATATTGACTTTATGTCGCAAGAGTTGAAGCCCGCCGTGTAGAGCCTGAACATTGATACGTTGCATATACCTGTTCGATTGCTGTGACGTTGCCAGCCTCCATGACTGTTACGCGGGCACTGCACCTCGATCTGCACTTTCCTTAGCTTCCTGGAAAATACCGAGTATTAAGAAGACACGTAAGTCAAGGGGATTATGTTCATAAATTCAGTATTAAAACTGTGAGTTATGTTCCTGACAGGGTACTATTATTCATGAAAATACGCTATGTTGCTACCTCCTTAACAGTTAAAAGTAGTAGCATAGAAAAGTCATTTAAACAAACAAGGCATAAAACTACGATGTTATGGGATGTGACCCCATGTAGTTTGTTAGATTGTTAGCAATATTTCGGAGGAGTATACTTCCTCAATCTTATACCCTGAAGATGGAGGCAGTATATTTCTCCGAAACATTGGTATCTATCATGTTATACGGCTTCTCACCGTAGCCTTAACCTTCATTATCTCCAGATCCTCGAGCAAGACAACAATTGAGAGTTTACATATATATATTGTTTGCTCACTCTAATATTGGCAATGTTGTATCTATGCCTAAACATCATTTCGTGAAGGGGATTAGCATGTGTTGAGGCGGCTCCACAAAATGGAGGTTCAGGCGCCAAAAATTTCACCTCCGGAGGAAAGAACTCAGTGTCTTTTGGATAGGAGGCTGGAGGGCTTCAGATCCCGTCTGAGCGTGGTGTCTAAGAGCACATCCTATCCTGTTTGGAATCGAACTGCGGTCTTGGAGTGTAAAGGGCGGCCGGCGAGTAAGACTAATAACCTTACCGCCATTTCTGAGCCGATTGTATAAAGTAAATGTGGGAGCCTCGACGTCTCACAACGGTCTGTTACAAGGATATCTTTTCCCCTTTTATGTTATCCAAAAATCCATGGAGGAACAATTGCCTGGCTTGTCCCGCCCCTCGCCGGCGCCATATTTCTGAGCTAGATATCATGTACCTGCCGTGATAGTATTACTCAGTGCTACAAATGTAGCAGTTGTTATATGAAGTCTTCAAGTATGAAGCCGTCTTTTAAATGCCCCATTTCATGGCACAAATACATATACTCGTATAGGGGAAAGCCAGAAACACACAGAGTATATTACGAAATTTTGTCGAGGTTTCATTTCGGGTTCTGTAACAGTGTTACACATCGCCTACTACAATTTGCACGGCAAGTGACAGATCTCTCCATAAAATATTAGCGTTTATGTTTTAGAGAATTTCTGCCCTCTGTTTTGAAGCTACACGAGTAAGTTCACAAGTCAGCGTACACCAGTGGTCTGCCATATTAAGTACGTCACCATGTTCATCTGTTCCAACATTGTGTCGAATCCTCTTCCGTGAGTCGGGTTTCACGTGGGTCTATTATGTTTATGAGGACGAGAAGGATAGGACATGCAGAGTGAATAAGAGAGAAAGAAAAGGAACAGGTTTATAGGATTATCTGAAGGAATAAGAGAGTTTGTGGATCCCAGGAGTATATAGGAGGATAATATTAACATGGATTCTAAACAAATAGAATGAAGACTGGAAATAGGAAGTAGGGCGGGATTGTGTGGACTGCATTCATGCTTTTCAGGATAGGGACAAGTGGCGGGCTCTTGTTATAGCAAGTGTCACGTAACTTCGAACAAGGCCAAGAGTAACCTTGAATGCGCAGAAGAAAAATTTCAGACAAGGGAGTGGGTTCGAAGGTGTGAGAAGTGACAGGCGGCCAGAACTTTTCTTCTGCGCATTCAAGGTTACTCTTGGCCTTGTTCGAAGTCACGTGACACTTGCTATAACATTGTAATATACGTTCTAATGACATAAAATTCTTGGAATTTTTAACAAAGCCACACAGTTTGATAGAAAAAAAAATACCTCTCTGTCTGGTCAGAAATCCCATACAAGAAGTACTAAATGTCCAGAAGATTCATTTTTTTCTCAGTTAATTCTAAATCTAAAGAAGCGAAGGAGCCTAATCCAGAAAGGCTGCAGAAGGTCTCTTAACTTACCTTATCAAGTTATACTGCCACCAGCCAAAACAAAACCATCATTCCCTTGCTTCCATCGTTGTTCTTCTATTCCTGTTTCGTGCTTCTTAAGATAGGTCTCGTACTTCGCGAGACAGCTTCCCCGTAGTTCATTGTTCCGCCTTCAATTGTTGCTGCTGCCACACTCGTGCTGTGTCGAGATAAGGTACTACGAAGATGTCACCTTTTTTTTATACATCTTCCTCTCTTTTCCCTTGCTACTCGAAATGTCGGTAAAGACTGCTTGTCTTTTTTCGTCTGTCTTGTAAACTTTACATCTACCCTCTTCTTCTGACTGGATTCTTGTGATTTATTTTTTGCTGTCTTTTCTTTTTCCGACTGTCACTTCAGACATATTCCCATTCCACCTTATAAGAGCAATGACGACCAGGTTTACCACGAATGAATGCCAAAATGTTCCAACAGAATTTTATTAAAATCAGAAAGGGGTGGAATCTGCGCAGGCAACCTCCTTCAACCCGTCTTCTTTCATTTTCCTTGCAATCAAAATTCTACGCATTGTCTGCCCAGATTAGTGGTGAGTCTTGTGCCTTCATAATACTGCAACTTCTGCCTTTTTCTGGGATTGATATATGAGGGACTTTATATAAGAACTCTCTGGTTCTAAATATTAAGAATTGTTTGTGTTACATATATAAGCATTCACAGACACTACTGTAACACATCCATTTTGGTTATGTAACGTCACTGAGACTATATAACACCACATAGGCCGCGCCATAGTTCAAGCGGTTAGTCACTGGCTTCCCACCGCGGCAGCCCAGGATCGATCCAAAGTTTGGTCAAATGGGATTTGTGATGGACAAAGTGGCGCTGGGGCGGGTTTTCTCCGAGTACTTCGGTTTCCCCTGCCAATCTTCATTCCACAAAATTCTCCATCATCATAATCACCCGGGGCAGATACAATAGGCCAATCAGTGGCCGCCGTGCCGAGTGGACCAAGCTGGACTCCACCCCCACTAGCAAATTAAAAAAAATATATATATAACATCACATGAAACGGGAAGAGCCTAGCAGGTTGTCTCAAGCGGTAATGATTGTGATCTGAGTTCTGTAGGTGAACGGTTCGAATCTCCAGTCCCAGACTTACTTGAATAAAGAGGCCGAACATATGGTTCATTAGAATCACGTATTTCCAGAACAGTTGAATAGCTGCGATAGAGTCAATGAATTGCAGGGTGTTTGTTTAGCGCTGAATGGTAAATGCACATAATTTCATCTACACTGTCAGGGTGATACTGTTGCACGTGATATTGGGTAGTAAAGCCTGGCATTTTAATTACAACCGGGGACATCTAAGGCGTGGTTCTTGTGGTGTAGGAACGTAAAGCAGGATCACAGAATAATTGTGCTTCCCCTAGAAGAAAAGTTGCGACAATTAGGAGTAGTTTGCATCTTTACAAATCCTTTGAATACTCCCAACAGTTTGAGCTTTCTGAAGTCAGTAATGGATTTTCTCCCTAAGATATTCGGAGCAGAAATTTCCAAACTTCATCAATCTACAGTGGGAATAAGTTATGGCAGGGCAGTCACCCTCTCCCCTGTGTGCTGGAGTCGCAACAATATAGCTAAGATGTTGCTGCGGTTATAGGAACTCTACTTGTAACGCAGCAAAGCACGTGGTTCATACGACCCTGCGACCGTCCTGCAAGAGTGGCGCAAGTATTAGCCCTTTTTAGAACACATTTAACTTCTTTCCACCCTCGCTAGTTTATGAATAGCTCTGGGACCCAAACTGTCTCTTGTGTATCAAGTATGTTTGTGCCTTAGTTTATTTAATGGCGCTTTTCAACCACATCGGTTGTATAGTGTCGAATGAGAGTGATAATGAACGCTTAATTAGAAAGTGTATAGAATGAAGCGGTCATGGCCTATTTTAAGGCAATGGAGACTCTGAGAAACCACAGTCTACCTAAGGCTACACATTTTAATGTATTATTCTACATTCTTCCAACATAACCATTACAAACAAATTATTTCTCTCTTCTTGCTCCCACTTCCGAGCATAAGGCTGATTTCTCAGTTTCATGATCATTTTTACAGACGGTAGGACTCCTTGGACGGGTGATCAGCTCGTCGCAAGGCCTCTATCTAAACACATACCAAACATCCATGTTTTGTGCGGGATTCAAACCCACAATCCCGACCTCCGAGCGAGCGAAGACAGTTCATGCCTTAGATCGCTCGACTACCGTGACCGGTTACCACGAATAATTAGCATACTGGAAAATTTTCAGGCCCCCAAAATTGTATTTCAGAGAAACGTTTTAATACAAGCAAATTGCTGAGCTGTTAATGCAATGCCAATTTGCGTGCTGGAATGCTTAGGTAAGAACAGAGGCAGAAACTTGTCCTCTCGAATTCATCACGCGGCACCGCTGTTGCTCCCCTAGGGAAGACACTTTGAGAAAAGTAAATCAACAGTTTTAAGATAATAACTCATTTTGTGGAACGCCTGAGAATAATCGTTTGCCTCCCAGTCATGTCATTGTTACGATAGTATCGTAGAATTCTCTTACTGGACTGAGAAAAACCAAGGAGAATTTCAGTCAGAATGGCCCGCCGTAAATCCGGGAATCGATTCCATAACGTCCCGAATACGAAGCATGAGTTCTAATCATTACACTACTTTCACGGGACCAAGTCGTCAGAGCGAGTTAACTTTCTGGGGTGATGATTTTCTGCAGTTATGGAAATCACATGAAGAAAAATGACTTCCTTTGTTTCTCTACTTCTCCTCCACCTACTTCTCTTTATCCTTCGTCTTCTTTTACGTTTCATCCTTTTGCCTTTTATCCTCATTTTCGAAGCCTCTTTTTGGTCTCTCTTCTCATTTTGTTTCTTCTACTCATAACTTTTCACTCCGTTCTTCTTCTGCTCTTGTCATCTTTTACTTTTCCTTCTCTTCTTCTCCTATCGTCCCGTTATTCTGTCTCCCTTCTTCAGTGTGTCAGCTCACTGGATTCTGCATTCAGAATCTAAAAGGGATATGGCTCCATAACTCTGGATTATGTAAACCTTGAAATTTAACATGCAAACTGCAATGCTGTAACTTATCCTCAAGATTACCAACCCTACAACATACTCGTAAATCCAAGAATCGCCGTGTGTTACGTAATCACATTTAAACACGAATATGTCACGCTCGACGAGACCTCCGTACATGCGAATGTTTATAAATTGGTTCGCGTAGACTTACAATATGCATTCATTATTCACTTCGCAGGGTAAGAAGCAAATTCTTATTTTGAAATTTTTGGTAACAGAATCCAAAATTTGCATTGCTGCTGCTGTTCCTGTTGTTGTGATCACTATCATTAATTCGTGTAGTGATAATGTGACATGACGCCTGAAAGCTGGAATAGTGGAGGCAGAGCCAGGCACCCATTGTTAGACAACGGCTTGGTATTCATATTTCCATATCAACGAATACGACAAATGAAGCAGTGCATTGAGTAGAGAGACGTCAATTACTAGGCAACGCATTCAGAAACGTTTCTGTTACAACGGATAGGTAAAGGTTATTCACACGGGAACGAACCGGTCAAGACACAGTAGCGGCTAGGAAGGCGATAGCTATACTGGTGAAGGAGGAGATTTCTAGACCGTCCGACTAGCGAGGGTAACAGACTGACAGACAGTGAGTCAGCCAGACAGAGTTGAGCAGAGTCCAGGAGACTACAGACCAAGAAGTCAGAAGAATTCAGAAGTGAAGCCTTTGTTTTATGTGGTGTTATTGTTCGTAGTTACGAAGTGTTGTAGTTACAGAAAAATTGTGTTACAACTAATTGTAGTTCCGACTGGTAAATATCCAATAAATCGATTCATGTAATCTAGAACAAATTAATTGCTTGCCTCATTACCAGGATATATGTACTGTAACCCGAAGATACACGGTCGTCCCATAACAGTGTATATTTACTCAACAGTTCCAGAAAATACTGTTTTTTTTTTGTAACTCAAAGTTCATCAGCATAGAATAATATGTGAAATTGAAATTTCTTTAATTATTCCATAGAGGATAGCCTTTCTTGAGAAACGGGAGGCCATTTAGATAAGCAGAAGTGTTTGATTTCTTGCAGTAAGCAGACGGTCCTCACGGTATTCACATAACCTCACCAGTGAACTCTGTCGCAAGAGAAATGAATCCAGTTGACAGTTCTACATGTTGTGTCCTTAACGGTTCATGAACGAGGTCCTGCACTCGGTAGCGTAATTGTTTGAGGCACTACGCTACAAGCCGGAAGGTCGCGGTTTCGAGTTCCGATGAAGTGTTTTTTTTTTTTTTTTTCAATTTACCTAATCCTTCCAGCCGCACTATGGCCCTGGGTTCGACTCAGCCCCTAACAGAAATGAGTACCAGGAATATTCTTGAGGGTAAAGGGCAGCCAGTGAGTAAGGCTGACAAACTTACCGCCATCTCTGAGCCTAGTGTCTAGAAAATGTGGGAACCTCAACATCTCACAACCCTATGGGCCTCCACGGCCTGTTACAGGAATACCTTTACATTACTTACTTAAAAAGATTACATTAACATCACGGATTTGTAGACACAACTGTTCTCCACAAAGAAGTAGGCTCTGTCAGTTCTGAAAATATTTTTTTATTATTTTATTCCTCCTTCTTCTGGGGGAGTACACGCTATGGAGTTTCACATAGACCACTCTCCTCTTCATTGTATGAATCGAAGGGAGGCGGAAGTGGTGCAGTAATTTATATTGCAACAGCAGAGGGTGGGCAGTCTTAGAGTTTAGGCAGGGTGAAAGAGCCACAGATGTTTCTCAAAGCTGCTGCACTGTCTCGGCTGTTAGATCGACCTGAAGACGTAGGAGAGTGGCTCTGAGATTGCGTATGGGAGGGGGTTTGGACAGTCTGAAGTTGGTGTCATTTGCTGAGCTCCGCAGAGAAACTTGCAAGCCGCAGAGCATACGGATGCAGCGGAAAAGCTATTCCAGAGGTATTTGGCTCGAATCTCCTTCGGTTCAATGACTGTCCTGACTGAGAATTTCACTGTATTTCATTAATTTCTGTACAGCAATAACTTATACAGTCAACTCGTACTTGTAAGCGATGCAACGCTATCGCTGATTTACACAATTTACAGTTCAATGTTACACACGCACTAGGAATTTTCAGTCTTCATTATTCGTGTCCTGATAACGGAATTAAAGCAGCCTTACTGTGACTAACTCTCCTAATCACACACTAAGTCATCACAGGCTGACTTCTAATTCTTCTTCAACGGCTATCTTCATACCGACAACTGAACTCAATTCTCAATTTCATACGCTCTGTTGTACTCCCTTGTACATCCGTTGTATTCCCATTCCCTTGACTTTGTTTCTTCCTCAACAACCCCTTACAACTTCTGAACTCCCAATTCCAGTTCTCTAATTGTCGAATTCCCTAGCCACAAAGAGACTCACTTTGTGTAGCCTCGGGTCGGACCCCGTGGAAAACACCGTCCTCTCTTCTCAAGTATTGTTGTGCTACCTAGCAACGAGTTGTAGCACGCCCCACAAGAGCACAACTCCTATTCTTGTGTTCTCTGAAACGCGCATATTTAGTCGTTGCCTAGCAATGGGTATATGCGTCAATATATTGAATCGTGAATGCATACAAATATTTTCACTAACATGGTGCTATAGCAGCACGAGAGAGCCACTGCACGGATTGCGAGACGGAGAGATGTGCCAGAGAACTGATACTTTGACATGTCTGCTTTAATTTATATGTGTGCGAATTTATATTTATATAGTAACTTTACAACGATCTTGTAAGTTTATATATAAGCTCTGATTTTAAGGTCGGTTCAAACCCAGCACTATATTAGCCAATATTAAGAGTAGAAGCAGTTGATAAAAATTTCGGTAAAATATATATTGTACACCGATAATGACCTCTAAGCTTGAAACGTGTGGGTCACACGGTAGCGTAGTTGATTGAGACATTGTGCTACAAGACGGAAGGTCGCAGTTTCGATTCCCATTGAGATCATCGAATTTTTAAATTAATCTAATCTTCTCAGCCGCATTTTGGTCCTGGGGTGGACTCAGCCTGTAACAGAAATGAGTACCAGAAATCTTCCTTGGGGTAAAGGGCGGCAGATATGCAAGGCTGGCAACCTCACCGCCATCTGTGAGCCGACTGTCTAAACAATGTGGGAACCTCGACGTCTCACAACCCTATGGGCCTTAACGGTCTGTTACAGAAGTAGGTTTACATTTTTTTTTTTACCAAAGTCGAAACGTATGGTTAAAGTCTACAGTCTGTTTAGTTAATAGTAACTGAAAACAAGATTGTAACAATTAAAATGAAGCGACCTGATACTCGAATGCAACGTGTAATTGAAGACAGGGACAGGCTGCTAATACGTGCATGCTGGGTAGAGCGCACACTTCTTTGAGCAGTGCAATTCATGCAGGATACTTCAAGCTTGAAAGTTATGCTGCAGTAGTGGGGTCGTTGGCGATTATGGCCGTGTGGCCGTTCCATTTCACGACTTATGTAATGGTAATGTTTGGGAATGGCGTTACAGATGCCATCATATACGTTATGCGTTATAACGAGCATCAGTTGCAGTGAGGATCTGCGTGCCAGATGGGAGATACCAACTCATGACTTGTAATGGTACAGTTACTGTCTCTGGTGACCATTACAGGATTTCAGCCGGTCCGGTGGTTAAAATGCGGTCCCCGAGCCGATTACAACTGACACTTATATAACAACTTCTTCCTTTTTAATGTCAACATGGTAGTAGGCATTTTAGGTAATATAAAGGTAAGAAATTTCTGCGTTAGATGAACGATTTTTAGTTTCGTAAGCAGGGTTGTGCTGTTTGGGGATGGTTAGTTTCTAGATGTAGATGTTTCACAGCTTTGAACTGAATTACAGTGGAATTTCTTTTGAAAAACTTAATAATTCCTTATTTTCAAGCTTACTTATTTTGGCTGAACGGTACTCTACATTCGACAGATATCCATTCTTCTCTCTACTCACATTCACCATTTTCTTCTGAAGCGATATTCTTAGCCTCACGCCTAACCCCACACCTGGAGTACGACAGGTTGCCTATCACATAGTCCCTACCGCTAACTGTACAGCATTGGCGTCCCTGCCAAAAGCCTACACCTCCGCTGGCATAGCGCACCAGAGCTCAGAGCACGTAGAGCTTATCACCACGTTAAGATAAAAGCCCGGAGGGAGGCTTAATACTTATTTGCTAAAAGGTTCTTGTGACGCATAAAAAACTCGTAGGAAACCAAAATGTATATTTATAATTGAAAAATGAAGCCTGCAGCTAACTCGTTGATAACTAGGGGACGTGTGTAATGCTGTCTCATTATATCAATGTATTCGCTCTGGTAATTTAGACAATGCTTTCGCCGCAGAAGGCGCAGCTTCAGCTGGCGAGTGGAGGATTTAGTTTCCGAATACGGAAGGTAGCTGCAAATATATTTAATAAGCAGTGACGTATAACCAACTCATCATCATCATCATCA
>NW_019738952.1:1468042-1502456 GCF_002891405.2 Cryptotermes secundus | reverse complement strand
TCTCCCCTCTGTCCAGTCGTATTCTAACTTTCTGATCCATGTACAATTTGCTGATCAATCTTCTTTCACGCCAATCGATACCTGTTTCCTTTAGGATCTGCATTAATTTGGTCCAGTTTACACGGTCAAATGCCTTTTGCCAGTCTATGAAGACGACTATAAAGGGACGTCTATCTTCCTCGTTACGTGGGAACTAACAGCCTCTCGTCTTGAATGTCAAGATGATCCTTGGAGTCGAACCAGAGACGGAATAGTAAGGGAGTGTACCGAATTTGAATTCGTGGGAATGAGGGCCGTAATAAAACCTGGAAAACTTTAAAGAAGTGAAATTTCTTAACTAACTGAGCAACTATCAGCTTCGCATATCGAGTGGAGTTCATCAGTTGATTTCTTCGTTAGTTAGTCATGAGAAACACCCCAGTCGGAGCAACTAATCTTCTCTGAGGATGTTCATCCATTTTCAGACCACGCTGGAAGGGATTGTATGAAATTACTTATAATTGTAGCCTCTACCGTGTGATATAGCTGAGGGTGAAGTGCATTACCTGAAGCCGCAGAATTTTGCCCCCCAGCCTTCCAGTAGCATCCACGTGCGGTTCCCGTGAGCACGCAGTCAGCAATTTCTGGCAAATTCCAAGGTTCATTATAAGTTAGATGCCGGCGGTGGTGGGCGGCGGTCAGCAGATTAACCGGATAAATTCTGTGTGCAGAGTTTTGGGTGCCATTAAAGTCCCTTCCTCCCCTCGCTTCACCCACTTCCTCTCATACCCGCTGTTGCCAGAATGTTACGTGCCCAGGGATGACCAACGATTAATATTATTTTTATATTTATGGAGAAAATTTGACTAGAACATTGAGATATTTTCCCTGCTTCTTACTCTTTTCTTGTTTAAATTTTCTCCTGTTTTCTCCCCCCCCCTCCCCAACCCCATTCGTTTCGCCCTTGCATCTTTATTCATAATCCTGGTTTAAAGAACTCCTATACTGAGTGAAGTGTTTCATGTTTGTCCTCATTCCATCCAGAAAAAAAGATTGGTTGGTGACTTAGAAGGCGGCACGGACGGTTGTTTCCTTGCCATTTGTAATCCAGTATTCATGGTGATCCTATCATTTAGCACTTTACAAGTTACGTGTTTCAAGAATCGTTTATGAACGTCCTGTGTATTAACAGGTTTTATTACTGTAAGGACAGGAAGTGCAGCCTACAGGGTCTTCTCAACCTCTGATTTCGTTGCAGCTCAAGTTTCCCATAGCCAGGACATTGCTAAAAATATATCAGCTGAGAACATTCGGCCTTGCGGTGTTAAGCCTTAAATTTCACCCAAGATTTAGAATGTGTCGAAGCACGAGGTCTGAGCGTTTAAAAGGTCTATTTCTGAAGATAAAAAAACGAAGACTTGGTTTATTGATTCTGAAGTAGAGTTCTCATGTTTACACACGCCACATAAAACCAGAACCTCATTTTTTTTTCTGAGAAAATCTTCATAAAGAAATATGAATGAGATTATATCTCATTTTGAATTCTCAAAAGATTCGTCGTTTAAAGCATCTACTGTTGATCTGAATTCAATGTTGAACTTTTCGTGTGGATATGAGTCTTTTCTCATAATCATGCGCTCTCTTATATTTGTATAGCTAGCTTAGAGGTATAGGGAAGCTCGAATTTTAAAGAGAAGACTAAAAAGGGAATTCAGGAAAATTGCTGTAAAAACATCTGATAGAGGAGAGGACATGCGATTTGATTAACTTAGAAGTTTATAAGTGATATTGTCATGTATAGAAAAAGACTCACCCTCACTTGTTAAGTAAATAGCTCGGGGTCTATTCAAATTCTTCTCGCTTTAGAAGATTCGATCATGTAAGTTGGCGTTCTACGTTCTTGAAGCTAACCTGTGTATTCTTTAAAGGGGAATGCACTGCGACCAACATGTTAGTAGAATTATTATTTTGAAACGAGCTTAAATGGTTCTGTATTCTTAAATTTAACAACAACAACAACGACAATAAAAATAATAATAGAATTATGCTATTCACATACGTTAAAGTGATGCCACTAAATAAAGTTTGAATCTTCGTTTTATTAAGCGTTCTAATAGTAAAACATTTTGGATAATAGGGTCTAGGTAAAAACGTATTAAGATTAAATGTAGAAAAAGGTGCACAGGGTACAAAATAAACTTACCCATCAGACGTTAACTTCAGACTTGATACTCACGGTATTAAATAGTTAGAGACTAATTTTAATAATAAGGAGTGTGTCTGAATTTGTTCACAGAACGTGAAATGATTTCAGAACAAAAGTACTGTTTACTAAATAACTTTATTTTAATTGTGGAAAAGATTACTTGATAGAACTTTCGGAAGATGAGAGCGTAATATTTCTGCAGTTCTGCAAAGTACATTAGTTAAAAAAAAAAAAGAAACATATTTCGCAATCAGTTTCGATAATCACGAAATGCTTCCAAATTTTCTTCAATACGAATGACATACGTGTTCGTGTATCTTCAGAATATTTGTCAAATGTACAGATGGTTGTCGATAGCTATAAAAGGAATCTAGCAGGTGTAATACACTACAAATATTATCTGCCAGCCATTAGATTTATTAAAAAATTTCAGAACTTTTTTATCTGACGGCAAATGATTTGACTCCACTTCAGGTTCAAGGAAATTATTGCTACAGGAAAGTTCATAATAGTTATCTTTTCTCCTACTTAAGCTTTATCATGCCCTTTCTCTCGTCTCCTTCGCTCTAACAGGCATATAGTTTACATAGTCTACCACTACACACATTTCATTAACATTTCATACTAGGAATCAGCTTCTAACTTCGTTACCCTGTAAGCGACCAAATGACAGTGTGAATACCCGAACTAGTAACCTTCTATAAATCTTGAAATAGAAGTAGCAGAGGCCTTAGATGAATGATAAGTTCACTTTAAGCCTTATAAATTTTCAGAGGAATACGCCAAATCGTTTGATCGAAAAAAAAAACTACATACCAACAAAGATTCTAACACGCGGTCCCAGCGTACAAGTGACAGAGGAAACGGCTCTTTCGTGTACGTCTCACTGATAGCAAACTGAACTCTATATTCGGAACAGCAACGTTGAATAACCATTTTAGTGTAGTCGTCAGTAACCATGCTTCGCATTGGAAAGGTCCCTGTTTCGATTCTTCAGCCGGAACCGACAAATTTTGAGGGTTTCATGCTTTTCCTCAGTTCAGGAGAAGGAAAGAGGAGACAGTAGGCCTACTAGTCAATCAACTACGATTCCTTCCTCTAAATGCTGCCTACTACACAGTGCAAACTCGTCCGGTAACCCCTTGCATAGCTACGTACGTACAACCTCCTCAGTAAATACGGGTGAAGACCCAGTTCCTTCTGTGCGTACGCTTCACACTGTGAACGCACGTAAACCTAAGAGGGGTGGGGGTGGGGGGTTGCGGTAAAGCTGCACGCATTTTTAATCTCGGTGGGGGGTCGTGAGTGGTTCAGGTTCAGGCTGTCTCCCAGGGGGTGACGTCACCGATACCAATTGGATAGAGAGCTGTGTGGGCGGCTGTTAGCGAAGAGAAACCCCTTGTGACCTCGGTCTTCTCACGTCGATTACTATGAAGAATACTGTTGTCACAGCCCAGAAGAAGTACGGCTGTTTTTCAGTAGCAGCCGAGAACGAACTCCTTGCGTCCAGCGTCCATCCATTCACTTTACTGATTGAGTTACTGTGGCTCGTGTGATAATATGGAATTGTAGGAAATCAAAGACGCCTCTGTGTTCTAGTGGTCAGAGTTCTTGGTTACAGAATCAGAGGTCCCTGGTTCGACTCCCGGCGCTACCAGATTTTCTGAGAAGTAGTGGGTCTGGAACGGTGTCCACTCTGTCTCATAAGGATAATTAGGCAGCTATTTCAAGGAAGCAGTGGCTCCGGTCTAGAAACCCGAAATTAACGGCCGTGGGGATTCGTTGTGCTGACCACGCGACACCCTCTATCCGCTAAATTTCGCACTAACTTCGTCGACAAACGGCGATCGCTTGGTCGGTATAGTTCGCTTGCGGACTAAAGCCACGGAGTTTTTTAATAAGAAATCAGAAATATTAATTGCTGTTGGGGGAACCTCAATTGTAGAATCCAAATGAGGAGAAAATATGAAAATGGGTATTCGAGTAAATAAGGTGCGAGGTTAGAGGCTGGATTAAGCGGGCTCACGGTAGAGGGAAAGTGTTTTCAGAAAGTCTATGATTTAAGCGTCAGCAGGCATGAAGCTATGTGATTAACAATCTTGCGTCATTCGTGCGTACGCAGATCAGCGTGTTTCTGCAGACGGAGCAGTGAAACATCAGAGCACCGCCTCTTCAGTCCAGCTTGAAGGAGAAACGCTATGGGGTCAATTTCGGGGTATTGCATCTAACGTGCTGTAAGTCATAAGAAAAGAAGCGGGCGAACACGAATTTGTTATCGCAATGAGCATGCTCTGTCCCGAAGAGGATAGTGTCACATTTCTTCGAGAACTGTAAGAAAGGAAATGGTAGATTTGCAGGTTGGGGCAAGCAGCTCATGGTGCCTTGAGAAGACAAGCAAAACCGGCCCAACCATGTACAATGTACGATTTTGCTCTGCGTGGTGCTTAAAACAGTATACGAAATGTACTACATACATGGAAAAAGGCTGACAGCAGTTAAACTGTGCCGATGAAGTTGCAGGGAGCTATTTGGTTCAAAGCAAACGCTTCCATTTTGAAGATATTCGAGGCACGGCATTGTTTGAAGCAAAACGCGGATTAGCAGCGCTGTTTACCCTCCACCACTGAAGTCTAATCGCCACTGGGGAGACATCAAGAAGTGAGTGGGGAACCGAAATGTCACGTTCAAGCTGGACGGCGGTACGTAGTCGCGTTGTAAATTACAGCAACCATTTGTTGGGACAGAAGTGCCAACGGAACCGGGAGTGTAGAAGTAGCAGCAGTGCGGATAGCTCGTCTTCATGCTCGGAAACTTACTCAGCAACGGATGTGGAGTGCTCCAGTTCCGACACGGACAGCGCTGACTAGGCTGACACTGAACATTCCTACAGCGCAAACTGGCGAGACTCTCGCCGAAGGTTGTCATACAAAGCTCCAGGACCGCTGAAAGCACGAGATCAATAACAGCCTATAGCATAGTCTCGTAAAATTGCATCGAATTTCAGGCTCCCGGAAAACACGGAATCTTTTCGACTAGCCGAGTTACGGTTTCAAGAAGATCCTGCCTGGTAGCACAACACGAACTTTCAGCACTATCATATAAGCACGTTCCTAGACCATTCAAACAGCTCCCATCCTCAAAACTTATTATGCCAGTTGATTCTGTCCTCTAATGTATTTCTCGGTCTTCGATATGACCTTTTTCCAAGAGGTGTTTCCTAAACATTATCCATACGCAGTCCTTGTCTCCATGTTTTTTATCTCAATGTGATCTCTTACATTTCACCGTTGTGTGCAGTTAAGAGAAGAAATATTACACCATATTAACCAGCCCACATTTAGGAGTCTATTGATTTCGGCCACCTGTTACCCACCCCTGGTTCAAGTAGAGATAAGGTTGGGCAAGTCCTGCCGTAATGTGCAAACTATTGCAACCCATAGCAACAAATAACAGTCCAATTAAATGTTAAGGGCCGTGCTGGAACGAGGCCGATGTAATCAAGCAAATGGAGGATGAGGACAGCGGATTGATACACGAGATAGCTTCAACACATGGTGAGGACATGGGTTTACTTTCAGAGGAATTTCTTTCTTTTTGTCCTGAATCAGATCTGTACGTTTGCGCGGTGGGGTAATGGGTCTGCTGACTTTAGGTCCACTAATTGAGTAGCCGAGAATCAAACGATTTAACTGACCCCCTGTGTAATGGATTATCCAACGAAGAAAAATACAGAACAATAAATAAAATAAATGATTGGCTGACTAACTAGATGGAAATTAAACTGACAAGAACTAAGGCACTAATAATTAACTAAAAGAATAAAGAACGCAAAAGGAAGTCAGAGTCTAGCTAGCTAAAAATTACACAAAAAACAAACCAAAGTAAGCGACTGAATATCTCACGAATTAACTTTTCTTTACCTTTGGCGCTAGAGCCTCATTTGGGCCTTGGCCTGCCTCCATGAAAGTCTCCGTTTCACTCCGATTTACTAGATCTTAGACATTCGGTAGGACTCTTTGAGCGGGTAATCAGATCTCTCTACCTGTACGCAAATACAGAAAAACGTACGCACACATACAAACACTATACATCCATGCCCTGAGTGGGATTCGAGCCCATGATCCCGGCTTCCGAGAGAGCGAAGACCGTGCATGCCCTAGATCGCTCGGCTACCGAGGACCGACCACGAAGTAACTAAGAAGAAAAAAAATGTGTGAGCTCTTAATAAATACGAAACCAAAGCTGCAGAAGACATTCAGCTCCTCTCAGTTGATCAACCGTGTCCATATTTACTAATGTGCAGTGCTTCGAATATTTTCTCTGCTTCCATCATCAAGGACTGAACAGCTGACTGGACGAAAGCAATAGAAAGTAAGATAAGATTCAAAGGAAGAATAAGACTAAGATTGTGGGCTTCTCAGATAGAACACCGTAAATTTTGGTACATATCCCAGAATATCGTAACCTTAATATTCAGTGACCAGAGAATTTATGCGACTGCTTAATTCGCTAAGAATAATATTGCAGCAGTAACTGACCCGTTAACAGCAACGGAGGAATGGTGTTTTGTGCGCAGTCCGTGCCGATGGCTGCGCATGCAGAAGTGGAATACGCCATGCCATCACTAAGCAACAATTGCACTGCAACATAGGAGCGGTGTTTTCACGCGGCTCGGGCCGAGATATTATAAGCAGGGCAATTTAGCGGTCATGAGTCCCGCGATACTGGCAGTTGAGAATGACTGCAATGGCGAGGCCCAGCAAACCGACAGATCCGTCCTCTTATCAGAGAGGGAGCCCCACTTCAACAAACCCGCAACTGTCGTACAGTAACAAAACTATAATCTTGGGTCCTAGATGGGACTTGACACTAAGATAGACTGACCGACTGGCAGTCAGTCGTAACAACTTTGAGTCAGTCAGTGAAATAACCTCTGGGGTTCAGTTATTGTGAGCTGTTACTGTAAGAAGCTGGTAGCTGAGGTTGGGGTCAGTTTGGGAACTCAGAAGAAAGGGAACATCAGCCGTTGAAAACCACTGCCAAGCAATGGCTATTATTGACTGTAACAGACTGAGAACACCTAGTGTGTCGTATAGTGATCTGTGAAGTGCGTAGAACAGTGAGAACATGTCCTTACATGTAGTTAGGAGTTGTAAGGGTTCAATAAATTCAATTACCGATTCAAACCCCTTCTATAGTCACTGAAATTGTGACAAATTATGTCGCCGGCTGTTGTGACTTAGTGGTTCTTGTTTTGAGTATAAACAAAAATGTGCTAATAAATGAGCTGATAGGGAGATGTGCCCCAAAAATGAAACAGAAAACAAATAACTATTTTGAAGAGGAATAATACGAGTGTAATGCCTGAAGGGATCAGCCAGTGGCAGCGCATGGCAGTGTTCCCAAACGCTCATATACATGTACACGTTTTTTTTTTTTGTGCTGGGGACATGCAGCATTAAGCAAGCAAGATTCCGTGCAGTGACATATTTTCTTTCACCGAAAAATCAGAAAATATTCTGACGTGGAACATCTTGCTCGAAACAGTCGAGTTTCTAAGCAGTCTTTCCAGAAGACTTGAATATTGCAAGACCTTTCCCTCGAACAGACGGAGTAGGACACGACATTGTGCTATGCAAATTACCTCTACCGCAGACGCGAAGAGTCAATTCCGTTTTTGCATCCTCCTGTTCTGGTGCTGTTTCTTTAAAAACGCTTATACATTGAACACAATTTTTGTACTTTATTTGAAACTGAATTCCACGTTTATTTTTCAAAGCATCAGTACAGGGTTTTGCAAGTCTCCTTTTTGAATGCTGCTTGCAGGCAACAAAAATGAAACAGAAATTTACATTAATTAAAACTTGACCTAAACTGTGCCTTGGTTTTATCTCTATGGCTTCAGTTCGAGGTCAAAGATGGCAAAAAATCTTCGACCTTCATCTTAGCTTAATTGCAAAAGGGCCTAAGTCCCCAAGCTCCAGCTGAATGTGGGCTCTGGCTGTGTGTTTGTGTTATACTCGTAGCGGGAGAATTCTACTGAATGTCGCAGTCTTTCAATAGAGTGATATGTCCTTTCAGGATTTTAGTTAGTGTACCACGCAGACTTACCACTCTTTCTTAATTTATTTAAGGAAAATCAGTTGAGACACCGAAGTGTTCACGAAAGCATAATATTGGAATTCATTGTAAATAGGACGCGAGGATGTACTCTTATTTATATGGTAATGAAAGTTCGAAGTCACTGGAGCATAGCCCGTCTTGAGAAGTCGCCAGTAGCAAAGCTTCTCAAGAAAGCACCTACATTTTCTCAGATTTTAATTTTTAGCTGTGGTTCCCAAATGTCTGAGATGTGTCACATCTTCAAAGGATCTGTTCCTTGTCGTTAGGTCATGGATTTCCCTTGTATTCTGGCGATGAAACACCAACATACACGTGGTTTTCTCTTTGCTTACTTCTAGACAAACCTCCTTACTAGCGTGTTAGAACTTCAAAACAAATGTTTTCTAACGGTCACAACAAAACTCTTCTCAATACTACTAGTCACATCAACCGTGTATAGCGAGTATATTGATCTCTATTGCTCTTGATTACTACATGTTTCGGATCATTAAAGAGCCATCATCAGGTTAGACGGTTTGAAAACATTTCGTTTGATATATATTAGCACAACAAGGTGAATTCTTTGAAGACTGTTAGAGGTTCTGTGCTTTTCTTTATGTCGTTTATATTAACTCCCAATATATTTATATCATCAGCATAGGCCAGAAATTGGTGTCTACTTGGACCTTCCTAATGGCATATTCTAAAACAAGGTTGAAAAGCAGTGGGGATAAAGCATCTCCTTGTTTTAGACCATTTTGAGTAGGAAGAGTATCAGGCAAGTGTTTACCTATATGGACTTTAATGTACATCTCATTTAAGCATTTTATACTAAGCCTGACTAGTTCATGGGAATTCCAGACTCAATGAGAACATTGTACAATACTTCCCTCCTAACTGAATCACAGGATTTCTTGAAGTCTACGAATAGCTAATATACTGTCCCATTACTCCCATTTTTCTCCAGTATCTGAGGAATGCAAAAAGTCTGATCTATTACATTGAAACCCACACTGATTGTCCCCAGTAATGTCTTCTGCTTATGGACTTAACCTTGAGAGAAGGATATTGGATAAAATTGCGTATGAAGTTGATAGTAATGATAATTCGATAATTAATACTGTGAGTTTTATCATCCTAATGGCTATCATCAGGAGTACCAAAGATCAAAGTGTAAGATGAAATTATTAAACTCATGATACGTTACTTACAGACAAAAATATATTAGCTGTTAAAATTCACAGTAATGTTGCCATAAATTCTAAGGTTTCCATAGCAGTGAGTGTTCAGGTTATAACCTTCTGAGCCATGGAACCGTGTGGTCCTGAAGGTTGATGCTAGCATTTTGGTGGCGAATCCTGGTTCCATCTTCAGAGTCGACCCCCCCAGGTTAGAGACTGCCTATTTTGTATTCATATCTTCCGTCTTAATTTCCAGTACATTTCTATGTGTTCTAGCCTATGTTGAATTTTCTTCCGTAGTCCTGTCAGACAGTGAACGCTAAGTTATGCAGGCCAGGACATTGAAGAGGCAGGAAGGGAGGAGGAAAGACATAATAAAAGAGGAAGACGAATGGTGGGAAGGAGAGGAAGAGAGAGTGAAAAGGGAGAGGAAGAGAGTAGCGAAACGTGAAATGGGAGAAGAGATAGAAAATTAACAGTAATAGAAAAGAAACAGAAAGAAGAGGACAAAAACTAAAGCAGTGAAAGAAAGCTTCTTCCTGAGTCGCTGGGTCTAAAACGGATAGAAGACACAACATAAAGAACAGAGAAGTTGCAACGGGATGCGGTAGGAACAGTCACATTCAAGAAGGCGGTGTATTAATTTCGATGCAAAGGTAGGGATTCAGGTATTTAAACAAGAGAATACTTTTCTCCCATCTCCTTTGCTTCTTCATTGATTCTCGCTTCTTTTATAGGAGGAGCCGGAGTAGCTCCAAAGAAACCCTTGATTTCTCACAAAGTCCTCTTAGACCTGCGACACTTAACCCCATCATGTTGAAAATAACCGATTGTCAACCCTGTTAATTTAGTTGATTAATACATTCTCGGAAAAAAAATAGAGGACATCGGTGTTGACGATTTAGAGGAAGGAAATCTGGCCAGTTAGACGTGTACGTGGCAGAGCCCACCACACACTCATTTTCTGTGGATGGAGGAAGCCCTCGAGATTATCATGAAGATTTGCAGCAGCTCACATATGCATATTGTATGTGTTTATCTGTACCAGCAGGTAAAAACAAGCTTCGTCAGAAGACGTCATGTCCAAGATGACAGGACTTTGGGCAACAAAATTTGAAACCATTGAGGGTATACCCATTTGTACTGCATGTCAGGAGATTGTAGTTCCAGGACAAGAGTAACCCAGTATGGACGAATCCTTCCTTTCCTTGTCTCGCTGTGACATGAAGAGCAGGACATGACAGTTTCCTGCAACGGCTGATGTAATGACTTTGCATGTGAAGCCAGGAGTCACTGCCACGCGCCCTGCAACGTGTCGCCAGTCACAACGGTCCAGCCTCCTCTGTACTGAGTCTGCAGTATTCCTCTAGCCTCCAGTTTTGAGACCAACTTCCGGAAAACGCCCTGTGATGAAGCTGCGATGTGGAGACGATTTCAGAAAGCCGCTTGACGTGGTTTGAAAGATTCTGTAACCCAGTACAAGCTCACAAGAAAACTACTCTGTTAAATTGTGCGCAGTATACCACGACACAACACATAAAACCATAGGCCGAAGGTGACCGAGCAGGCATGCAAAAGGTAATACTGCAAAGTATGCAACTTTGCCAATTTTAGTTTTTATCGGTAAATTATTATGAGATTTATATTTGTGAATTCGTGTTCTCTGAGTGAATTAGACTATGTATTTTATGAGATGATGATGGTAGATGAGATATATTTTGGATTCAAATGTAGCAAAAACACGAGACTTGGGTTAACACCGTCAGCAGCGCTCTCGAGTTTTTATCATAAGTAGATGCTGTGAGAGCAGATGATAACGAAATGCACTCAGCTACTGCTGAAGCACCTGTGCCCTATATTAGGCAACGATGGAAGGCGGCACAGGACAGAAATTCCCGAGCGTTCATGGTACAACTGCTCCACATATGACCACATCATCACTCTCGTATAAGCGATGAAATCCTCTGTTGAACACTCAGTAGTCACTGAGGCGATATAGAAAATCCTTCTTCAGATTACAGTTTTCTGGGTTGTGATACCGTGCATTGTAGGACACCTCGGTTTCGCAGGAACGTGCTACCTCTATCTTCAGATATTTACTTACAATAATACATGGTGTCAGCGCAGAAGACCGCAGTCTTAATACTTATCACCAAAACCTGAAAGCCAAATCCTTTTTCATTAAGACACTTGAAGTCCTGTACTGTTNTTTTCTTATTTCATGTAGGATATTCCTCTGCTCACTGACTCTAATTAACACTTCTTCATTTCTCACATAATCGGTCCAACTGATCTTCTCCATTCTTCTCCAACACCACATTTCGAAACTTTCCAGATGTTTCTGATCTACTGCCCTAAGTGTCCATGTTTCAGCCCCATACAGAGCTATGCTCCAAATGTAGCATTTCACTAGTTTCTTCCTCAAATTTAAGTCCAATTTGCTGGTAAAAAGATTCTTCTTCTTGCTAAATGCAGCTTTTGCCATCGCAATCCTGGATTTAATTTCACAAGTACACCTTCAGCAGTCACTGAGGCGATATAGAAAATCCTTCTTCAGATTACAGTATTCTGGGTTGTGATACCGTGCATTGTAGGACACCTCGGTTTCGCAGGAACGTGCTACCTCTATCTTCAGATATTTACTTACAATAATACATGGTGTCAGCGCAGAAGACCGCAGTCTTAATACTTATCACCAAAACCTGAAAGCCAAATCCTTTTTCATTAAGACACTTGAAGTCCTGTACTGTTGTCACTCACACCTTCCACTAGACCCTGTCGTCCACAGTTCAGTCAGTTACGTCTTCAAAACGAATTCATGAAAGGTCCTTCTGATATTGCACAGCAGGAGTTGCAAGACTCACAAAGTCATGAAACAACAAAACACAATCATGCGTCCCGCGGGACACGGGACCAAGGATGACTGTGCCGGCGAGGGCCAGCAACAATTTGCGCGACAAATCAGTGTTACACCTGGACACTTATGATATAATCTTAGGAAGTTAAAAGCAAGAGAAAATGCAAATCACCCTTCATTACATCGGATGTTGCACGGTCATCTACAATTTTTGGAATTAGATTTGTCATTGGATAAAATTATGGATTTACTGGCTACCATATTCAGATCTGCTGTATCCAGGGTTTTCAATGTAAAGCTGCAGGAATACGATACTGATATCACGTGATTTTAATTCTAGATTAACAATGTACATGGTTTTGTCTCTACTTCCGCTTTCAGTCGTTAGGTGCACGGAAAACCTAACTTACACTTAATACTTTGTCCGTGTCTGTGCCTTAGAGCCCCACCTTCTACCTGTCTGTATTATTCAAGTTACTCGGTTTGTTTCTCAGTTCTCAGGATCTCCATGTGTATGTGAACACTTCTACGACTGGCTTATCCGTACTACTTGTGAAGTTCTCCTTGCAATCTCATTTGCATAGCTTAGTAAACTTTACTGAATTCTGTAGGTAAAACTGACGGTTCTTGGAGACAGGATACAGCGAGGCATCTTCCTCTCTCTCCCTCTCTGTCTGGATTGGTCTAAAGAATGTCTACGTTGTGATGAATTGTTCGGCCTCGGTTTGGAACTCCGTCAAGACATCCCGTACACCTAAAATTAATACACGGGTTTCAGTACATCTGATCTAATAGGGTTATAAGTACTTGAGACAGTGGTTTCATGGGAGAGACTTCATTTATCACGCCTCAAAGGCAAGTGGTTAGTATCGCATCTTCGTATTCTCTATGTCCTGTGTTCGACTCTCCAACTGTAATACCGACTGTTCTGACTGAGGATCTCTTGGTTCCCTCACTCCCACTATACTAATATTTCCTTTTGAAAGGACCTCCAGATGCGGATGCTTACTTTTTGTATTTGGGGGGGGGTCAGACAGTTCACTCGGTACTGCGGCCACTTCTGGCCTATTGTATCGGCCCCGCATGATAGATAATGAGTGTGGAGCAGTCGGTGGAATGAGAATTGGCAGGGGAAGCTGAAGTACTCGAAGAAAAACCTGCCCCAATGCCACTTCGTCCACCACAAATCCCACATGACTTGCCCTGGTCTCGAACCCAAGCCGTCTCAGCGAAAAAACCGGCGACTAAACGCCTGAGCTATGGGGCGGCCATTACTTTTTTAGTTTATTTAAGGAAGCTTTCGACAATCTGTAGTACACAGTCGTCGAATGACTGAACGGTAGCGAATGAGTGTGGGAGCAACGTGGCAGTGGCTAAATGAAGTCATTATCCAGGCATTTAGCTGGAATAACTGACGAAAACTACGGAAGAAATCAGCCAGTATAATCCGCTTCCCGCCCGAGATCAAAATTTAGGAGGCATAAGCGAAATTAGTTGAGCCAACTTAATCGGATGAGTGCTCTTGTGTACATGGCAATGAACTTTCGGATTCCGTAAGAGCCTGAGGTTTTCTTGAGTATGTGAGAGAGTGTTCCTTTCTGGGGAACGATTCTGATCCTTGTAGATGGTTGTTAGTGATTTAGTCGAAGCCAAGACTGCTTCCTCCTCTATCTTCTCCAGTCCGCTTTACATAATTACCCTCTTATCCACTAAACACACGAAACGGGACAGCTCAGTCGGTATAGCGACTGGCTACGGGCTGGACGATCGAGGGGTCGGAGTTTGAGTTCCAGTAGGGTCAAGAATTTTCTCTTCTTCATGTCGTCCAGACCGGCTCCAGGGTACACCCAACCTCCTATCAAGTGAGTACCGGTGGTTCTTTCCCCAAGAGTACAGCGACCGGAGCGTGAACCTGACCACTCACCTCCAACTAGTATCGAGATCAAGAAACTGTGGATCTATACAACTCCCCCGTGCGCCTTCATGGCGTAGTGCTTAGTTAGTCACAAGAACAACTTTACCTTTTGACTCACTAATGCTCTGAAACCGATACGGTCGTGACACAGACAGTAAGCAGAAGTGGGTCTGCACAAACAAGGGGACTGAGAATATAGGAGATGAGGAAGCCCCCTCACACATCCCTGACGAAAGCGCGCCGAATTTTGTCGTAATAGCTGCTAAGATAAAAGTTCTTGATTGTCCCTGAGACGTACAGCTAAGATGAACTGACTCTTGATACCTGTAGAACTGAGAATGTTTCGAAGGGGAGTCATAATAAACTGTCCGTAAAAGAACAGTATCGTCAAGTCAGAACATTAACGTCCTTTGTCTTAAATTTACTCCTACCTGCCTACCTACCCCTAAGGCTTCAGTAGTATTGCTGTGTACCTTTTGAAGTCTCTCGTGCAGCGCTCGGGTCAATTTCTGTACAGCGCAGAATGTTTCGCTCTGTGTTGCAACCCTTCGAAATTAATCCAGGACTTCGTCATAATTTGTGGTGGGGGTTGGTGACTGCGGGGGTGGTTTGGGAATGTATTTGTAGGGGAGGTACAGCAGGGGAAATTGCGAGGGATTTACAAGCAAGACGTATGGAGATAGGAGGGTTGAGGTGCGGGGAGCGTTCATGAAAAAAAACGTGGTGGAATTATGAATGGTGAGAAGGGCAGGGGAGGGGGAAATGCACAAAATTGGAGGCAGAAGCGTCTTTGTGGGAAAAATATGAAAAGGGCTTCGAAATGCAACTGTTGTAGTAGTTCTAATAATATTTTGAAGCAAGAAATAATTATGTGATATTGGTACAGGAAATGAAAAACATATAAAATCGAGCAGTATTGGAGTGAAATGGAAAAGTTTAGATTTTCTTCTCGCTGTAAAATTCTTTATATCTCTCTCCTTCTGCTTCTCTGTGACTTCAAACGAAAATTAAATAATTTTCGTATTTTGATAAATGCTTAACATTTAAATTTTGTGGTAATATTGTTTATTTTTCAGACAATACTTTCGTAGTAAGTCAGTTTTTTTACAACTCATGGAAAATAACTTGACAGACACAGAAGCGCATTTCCGCCACTGTTTCCACACCATATGAAAATCAAGTGTAACCCGGGAGCATCCTGTTGAATTTCACACAGAACTTATCAAACTAAACGAAAACTGAACTCTTCATCTCAAATATCTCAAATAATTTAGTATTATCGTCCGGTCTACCTCAGGTACTTCCGAGTGACTTTTCCCGTTCGGGGATTCCCCTATGTGTTACACGACCACCCACTTCATCCGCTTGACATGTAAAAAAGTAAAGGTTTCCCTGTAAGAGGCAGTGGAGGCCCATGGAGTTGTGAGATGTTGAGGCTCCCACATTTTTTAGATAATAAGCCCACAGATGGTGGTGAGGTTGTCAGCCGTACTCGCCGGCCGCCCTTTACCCCCAGGGATATTCCTGGTACTCCTTTCTGTTAGAGGCTGAGTCGACCCCAGGGCCATAGTGCGGCTGGAAGGATTAGGTCAGCCCCAGATGATAGGGGAGGGGGATTGTGGAGCAATTGGTGGAATGAAGATTAGCAGGAGAAACCGAAGTACTCGGAGAAAACCCGCCCCAGCGCCACTTTGTCCATCACAAATCCCACTTGACCAGACGCGGGATCGAACCCGGGCCATGGCGGTGGGAAGCAAGCCACTAAGCGCTTGAGCTATGGCGCGGCCCATCTTGCTGCTTTGCTTGTATCAGCCTCGTGTGTTGTTATGCCATATTATGTCCAACTTGTTACAGCTTGGCCAGACCGCTCACATTGTAATTTTGCATGAACAAGCATGACCTTATGACCATCCAGTCGGTAACGTCAGCTTCAGACAACGGTTTCATTAACTTACAATAACGTGCAGGCTAAGAGAGTGTTTAGTGTTGCAAAGAATGAGCAAATTGTTCTCGTGAGGTAAGGGTGGTGTGAATGGTTTCGGGTGAATCGCGGATATAATGCATTGGCTGTTATACGTCTCCCTCTAGCTCCAGTTACTTTCTTACTCTTAGGTCTCTTCTCAAACGGCCCTTATCTATTACTGATTTATGCTTTCACGGTAATTCATTGTTGATGATCCTGCTCTTGGGTATTTGCACCGTGTGGAAACTAGTTATTTTGCGAGAAATTAGGGTATAAATATACCGTATTTACGCATGTATAAGCCGCGTGCGTGTATAGGCCGCAGCACAATTTTCAGACAGAAATTATAGAAAAAATAATTTTCTTGGAATATTATTTCAGGAGTAGAACACTCTGTATTACTAATTATGAATATATATTGTAACGTGTTTCNAATATAAGCCGCACCGCAGTTTTCCTCTTGAATTTTTGGCAAAAATTGTGCGGCCTATACATGCGTAAATACGGTATGCTGCCTGCATTTTCGTTGTAGAATCGAGTAGGATGAATGAGTGTCCGTTTTATACAGGTTGGCGGCCCAGCAGACGCACGGCGGATGGGGTGAAGCTGTAGACATTTCAGAGTTAATAGTGACAGTGAACGGAAATTTCGGCTGAAAACCGTCCGGAATAAGGGCGTATGTAGAACTTAAGACAGAGGTAGTATCAGCACCGAAACGTCGGTAATGCAGCCAACTTCTACACTGTGTAAATATGAAGGATAATAATAACATCAACCTTAATCTTGGTTCTAACCTTAATATGTGAAACGAAGTTTAACACGCGAGTAGATCAAAATATGTAATTATAGTATTGTATATTACAGACTATTGAATAATAATTTTGCTTATATAACCTCCTATATCTTTTGTATTCAACCCCCTTTGGTGTCTCCACCTTATCGTGGTGAGGGGGTTTGAGTATGCCAAGGACCCTGAGAGCTATACCAGCGGTAGCGTAGCTACTGGCAGGGCCTACCTTGCTGGACAGGTCAAAGGGTAGGCATCAGACGAAGAGAGACACCGAAAACTGATGCCGGTAGCAGCGTCATCAGCAGCGACTTGAAGCACAGAGCAAATGATGCTCGAGATGGTTCAAGTTCGAATAGCAACAGGCGTGACCAGAGTGGTTTGAACGGCTGTTGTACTGCGATGTTGAAAGCAAATGGAAAAACTACCACATTATCACTTTTCCTGGATAGTCTCTTTCCAAAAACAGAGATACCATGTATGCGACCAGAAGATGAGGAAGAAGACGTAAGAAGATGCTGGATGACCTTCGGGACAGAAGAGGGTATTTTTATTTGAAAGAGAAAGCTCTAGATCGCATCAAGTGGAGGAACTGTTTTGGAAGAGACTGTGGACCTGTCGTCCTGACAGTTTACTGATGAATAAAATGAATGAATCTTTTATATTATCTGTAGCTTCCATCGTGTTCTCCGTTTTCACAGTGTTCTCTTTCCCGGCCGTCTCAGCGTTTGTCTCTTCCACCTGCACTTTCTTTTTTTTTCAATATTTTCTTATTATCCTCCTCCTCTTTCTTCTCCTTCATATTCTCGTGTTTTCATTCTTTCTCCTTCTCTTCAAACTTCACATTTCTTCCTTCTCCCAATTTTCATCGCCTTTCTTTTCTACCTCCAACATATTCATTCTCCTTCTCCGACGCCTGTACCTCAGAATCGGAAAGCGCTGTACACTGTTTACCTCTCGGTTGATATGCGCAGTGTACTTGTGCGTAACAGCCCTGCGGTAAGGCATTAGAAGGTCCCCATTGAGGCTTATCATGGTTTCTCAGCTGCAGGCCATTTCGGCCCCAATCCGGTTTATCACGGCGACTGCATTTGTGCACAATTCTGGGAGAAACGTTCCTGTAGATACTTAAAAGTTGCTGAGGTTACACTTATACTTGCGTGTCGGGAGCTGGAAATATTTCTTCCTGCCCATGTTCCAGTTTTCCAGTTGTGGTGCTCCGAAGAGTGGGGCCCCTGCCCTGACATACAAACAAATATTGATACATAAGTTTTGAGGTTTTCACGGCGATGACTATGAAGAAAGTCGTCTTCTGGGATCTGGGGCCGTGTATTCTTTGTTTTAACCGACGTTTCGGAGGAACGTATTGCCTCCATCTTCAGGACAGGTGAATTGGCTTGCGAATGCAGAGTGCTGTAGCTGTAATGATTAAGAAGTGAAAAGCGCTGCTATATATAGGAAGTAGGCAGGGGGGGTTAGGGAGAGGGGACCAATAGGAGCAGTGAAGAGCGATTAAAACCATATATGGTCTGTGGGCGGAGGGGTTGGGAAAACGGCCAGTGAATCCAGGCAACTTGGAGGTGAATGGCACGGAAGTTGCGGCTAGACAAGAAGAACCGGTTGGCAGGGGACAGGCTACTGACGTCAATGACATGAACAGGGGACAGGCTACTGACATCAATGACATGAGGAACTGGGGTGGCTTGTGGAGTTCTCTTGAGGGAAGAGATGAGAGGTTTCCATGACTTGCTGAGACAAAACCCTGTTTCTTTGTTCATGTTGTTCGGATGGAGCTCGAACTCAATGGCCTCCATGATGATGCGATCCAGGTAAAGGCTCTTACCGGAGAGTATGGCGGTTTTGTGAAACTGGATACGGTGGTCTAGTTCGATGCTGTGTTCAGCTACGGCTGACTTGTCCGGATGTTCTAATCGTAAATGCCGTTAATGTTCTTTCAACCTGGAGTCCACAGAACGGCCCGATTGCCCAATGTAGACCTTGCTGCAGGATTCTGTAAATTTCCGGTGTTCTCAGTCCCAGGTGATCCTTGACAGGCCGGAGGAAATTAGATACTTTCTTAGGGGGCAGGCCAACTGATTTGATGTTGTGTCGGGACAGCACTCTGCTAATCCTGTTGAATATATTCCCGACAAAGGGCAAGAATGGCTACAACGACCGGCAGATCCACAGGGCCCTCAACCGCTGTCCCAACTACAATCAGCATGATGACCGCAGAGACACTGTCGCCTTGTTGCCCTTTGTCGGGACTATATTCAACAGGATTAGCAGAGTGCTGTCCCGACACAACATCAAATCAGTTGGCCTGCCCCCTAAGAAAATATCTAATTTCCTCCGGCCTGTCAAGGATCACCTGGGACTGAGAACACCGGAAATTTACAGAATCCCATGCGAGTGCGGCAAGGTCTACATTGGGCAAACGGGCCGTTCTGTGGACACCAGGTTGAAAGAACATCAACGGCATTTACGCCTAGAACATCCAGACAAGTCAGCCGTAGCTGAACACAGCATCGAGCTAGACCATTGTATCCAGTTTCGCAAAACCGCCATACTTACCTGTAAGAGCCGTTACCTGGATCACATAATCATGGAGGCCATTGAGATCGAGCTCCATCCGAACAACATGAACAAAGAAACAGGGTTTTGTCTCAGCAAGTCATGGAAACCTCTCATCTCTTCCCTCAAGAGAATTCCACAAAGCCACCCCAGTTCCTCATGTCATTGATGTCAGTAGCCTGTCCCCTGTTCATGTCATTGACGTCAGTAGCCTGTCCCCTGCCAACCGGTTCTTCTTGTCTAGCCGCAACTTCCGTGCCATTCACCTCCACGTTGCCTGGATTCACTGGCCGTTTTCCCACACCATCCGCCCACAGACCATATATGGTTTTAATCGCTCTTCACTGCTCCTATTGGTCCCCTCTCCCTAACCACCCCCCCATGCCTACTTCCTATATATAGCAGCGCTTTTCACTTCTTAATCATTACAGCTACTGCACTCTGCATTCGCAAGCCAATTCACCTGTCCTGAAGATGGAGGCAATACGTTCCTCCAAAACGTCGGCTAAAACAAAGAATACACGGCCCCAGATCACAGAAGACGACTTTCTTCAAATATTGATATACTTCTCTGAGCACAAAGCGAGAGAGATCACAAGGTAAGGTTGCGCAGGCCGCTTGACTTTGTTAACTGGTTTATACTGTATTATTGCTTTCAGGACATGAGTAATCGTTTTAGCCTGAGTTTCAAACCAAATTATACCTCATCCTCATCATCATCATCATAATCATCAGTAATCTGTCAGACGACAGGTCCACAGTCTCTTCCAAAACAATTCTTCTACTTAATTCGATCTAGAGCTTTCTTCTTCAAATGATAGTATCCTCTTCTGTCCCCAAGGTCATCCAGCATCTTCTTACGTCTTCTTCCTCGTCTTTTTGTCACTTCTATCCGCCCATCTATCTTTCCTTCAATAACTTCTTTTAGAAGGCAGTTTATGCGTAAAACATGACCAATCCAATTAGCCTTCCGTTTTCTTATTTCGTGTAGGATATTCCTCTGCTCACTGACTCTAATTAACACTTCTTCATTTCTCACATAATCGGTCCAACTGATCTTCTCCATTCTTCTCCAACACCACATTTCGAAACTTTCCAGATGTTTCTGATCTACTGCCCTAAGTGTCCATGTTTCAGCCCCATACAGAGCTATGCTCCAAATGTAGCATTTCACTAGTTTCTTCCTCAAATTTAAGCCCAATTTGCTGGTAAAAAGATTCTTCTTCTTGCTAAATGCAGCTTTTGCCATGGCAATCCTGGATTTAATTTCACTATTACACCTTCCATCATCTGTAAACAAGCTACCCAAATATTTAAAACATTTCACATTCTCCATTTGTTTTTAAATTATACCTCTTATTTTAAAATTGAAATATGTGAAATTCTGTTTGTGCATTACGGAATATGAACATTAAGTTGTCTATTAATTCTTCAATATACTCGTGCTCGAGTCTCTGTAATGTGATGTTAATTTTCCTGAAAATGGCATCCTATTTTGTTACCAAGAGGTAACTGTGGTTATTTCTATTGTTGTATATTCCAGCACTTAACAATTATTTTATTGATGGTTTCTTGATTGATAATAAGTGTATAGTTTTAGCTGCAAGAACTCTATAGCACTAATAAAAATAAGAGAGTATGAAAGCTGAGAACAGGAGGACTTGAAGGGAAGCAAATTTCACCAGTCTGTAGGCGATATCTTGGTTTACTCCCGCTTACTGGGGGGTGAAGTCCAACTGGGTCCACTCGGCACGGCGGCCACTGATTGACCTCTTGTAGCCTGCCCCGTGTGATTATGAAGATAGAGAATTTGGTGGAATGAAGATTGGCAGGGGAAACCGAAGTACTCAGAGAAATCTCGCCCCAGCGCCACTTTATCCACCACAAATCCCACTTGACCAGATCCGGGATCGAACCCGGTCCGTCGCGGTGGGAAACCAGCGACTAACCGCTTGAGCTATGGCGCTGCCTTCTCCCAGAGTATCTGAGGGAAATTAGATTGTCCTAAAATTTTTCATATGACCTGTTGACCGTAATATTCGTAGAGTTTGTTGTATGAAAGAAGGCCTGTAAGTTATGTTGTAATTGAGTTATGAGTTAAATTTAGAATAATTATTCCGCCGAGCAAGTGAGATATGTCTGATGAATGAAAACTGCGCAATAACCTAATTCAATTAAGTTGTGAGCTGTCTCAAAGGAGCAAATTCCTTCAGTCGCTAAGATAGTCGAGATATATCGTGGCTTATGTACAACCTGATGCTTCATCACCTTCCACTGGGATACATCATGAGCCAGAAAAATGCAGCCCACATGCTTACGTCCAATTTCTTTAAGATACGTTTTGGCTGGGGCCACACGAGCGCACGAAGTACGTCCGTTGCAACGAACGTACTTTATGACGGACGTTGCTGAGGACACCACACAGTTGCAGAATGCGGTGTGTAGTTTTTCTCTCCAACGGAGCCAGTAGAAAGCATAACATTCGCCTCTCTTGCTTATTTCTACAACGGACGTCACGACGTTCGTTAAAATTGACGAATTTTGTGCCCTCGTGTGGCCCCAGCTTCAGTAGTATTCTGACGTCTACGCGTCGGTCTACCAAGTCGTCTGTTCCATCCGTTTCCGAACAAAATTTTATGTACATTTGTCATCTGTGATAACAATAAGAAAACATTACGAATTAGATGTTCTAATTATGTAATTTCCTATGCTGTTTTCATTATTTCGTTTTTAAGTTACGATTGTTTTCTTCCTTTGTGATTAAATATTATTTTTTCACGATCTTCGAAAAATGAAATTCAAAAACCGAATAAAACTTTATATGCATTTCTTATTTCTTCGATGCACTGCCAGTCGCATTCTTACTGTCGTAGTCATCATACCAATCTAATTGAAACCCCGGTAATATATTGTGACTTGTTTTGCCGCTGAAGACACCGTTCAGATTGCTAATTGGGTAATTTTAACAACCTACAAATCTTGGCTACAATTAATTATAACACTGTTGCGGGTTTACACAATCTAAAAACCCTACACACTATTCTGTTCGCTCTGTCCTCGGTAGTCTTCACATATTAATAACGCGGACTTCTCAGTTATCGCGCACTATAAAATCTTCTAACCACGCGTCCTGTTCTTCTTCCCGCAACTGCTGCTCTATTTCAACTGTCTTCGGCGGCTGCTACATTTTAAGTGACTGGTTACTCTTTCTCTAGTAACTGGCTCAATACTCACTACTCACTACTACTGAATAGGGTGAGCTACTCCTTATTTAGCCTCGGCACGGACAACACAGAAAACAGTTACGTGATAGGTACCGCTGGTGCCTGACACCGTGTTTACAGGTTGCCTAGAAAGACTGTCTAGAGTTGTTTACTGCTCTGTAGCAACCGCGGCATCCCCCATTACGTCACCGCGGGGGAGGGGGCGGAGTGTTGACTGGCCTGTTACCGTAGTAGCGACAGCGCCCGATGTTGTTGCGTCACCGCTGGAGGGGAGGGGATGTCCTCCATAACGCAACACGTCACAATATTGTGATGTGGACGGCGTAACGCTCGGTAAACATCCCCCCCTCCAGCGGTGAAGTAACATCATCGGAGCAACTGCCGCTGCTACGGTAACAGGCCAGTCAACACTCGGTCCCCTTCTTTAGATTGTTCTTCCTTTTTCTTTGACTCTTTGCATCCGTGGTGAGTTGACAATGTGCAAGATATCCGCAATTTTAATTTCCAGCAAGCTGTGGCAGCACAATTCTACAGCACATATTTCTGAGAAGGAATGAACCCGCCTGTGTTTAACACTAGAAAGGGTTATTCAACTGCTGGCTGGCAACTCCTTTCTGTTATTATGATATCGCAGGCTTTTCCTTTTAATTGCTACAAATTTCTCCCCATGCTAACTGGGACGCCCAGGCTTTGCCGTGAAGCTAGAAAGAATGCTGACGTCAGGGAGTTGTCCACTCTCGTTCGTATTGAGAGATGAAAGAGAGAGAGAGTGAGGGGCTTAGCATTGCTCGTTCCATGTAGTGCAATTCTACGAGAACCAACAAGCTTTCTGCAGATTTGAATGAGCTCCTTTCTTGTTTCTGTGGCACGAATGTCGACGCACGCCCTTGCTGTTTAAGACAAGAATGGTTTTCCTCTCTTATCAGCCGTTCAGGTTGTTCTTTAGCAGCAGCAGTAGTAATAGTAGTAATAGCATCAGCAGCAGCAGCAATAGTAGTAGTAGTAGTAGTAGTAGTAGTAGTAACAACTATATAATCTCTATTTGAGTGTTCTGTTGTGTTTATATATCTGTAATCGTGAGATGAAATGTTTTAAATAAAGTAATTTCGGTTTACTATATCAACAAATTGTTGAACGTTAACATGCTGCCTTGAACACAGAGTATGTACGTGTAATAAATCGCGATCGAGCCAATAGTCTTTTTTTTTCGGTGTATCGTGTCTGTTATGTGAGTATCGATAATATTTTGATACGGATATGTAAATCTATAAATGAGACGGTTTATAATTGAACATTTATGCTTGTTGTTAGTGGGAGATAGTGGTAAACAACGGACTCGACGTATCATTCGATAACGTAGTACTGGAAGCCAGTACGGAAGAAAGAAGGAGAGGGAATGACAAGACTTCAGACTGAATTCTCAAAGAATGTTACATTCGTGTGTGTTTATGTAGGCATTTGCTGTCACACAAAATCAAACATTATGTTCAATTTCTTAATACCTGCAACTGCGTTACATGTCCCAGCTGTTAAGATCATGATCAAGATGTTGTCTTGTTATGTTACATCGTGAAGGATTATTAGGCTTTCCCGTTGCTTTCTTGTAATGGAATTGCTATTTTGCTATATGGAGCAGCAAAATACATTTATTTTAACAGAAGAAATAAAAGAAATACGTCACGAGAATCAAAAGTGGATGTGACAAGTAGGACTGAAGTATTTATACGGCAACTGGCAACATTGGTAAGTTGTCACGTGATGGATCATGCGGCAACGTGGTTTAGCAGTCGCTCTGCCTCACGTTCTTTGGGGTTCAGTTCCTTCTGTTGTTTGCTTATATGGAATTATTGCTTCTTTTGTGTAGAACAGAGACATAAATTGTTACAGCAGATAATTAACTTCAGCTCTGTAGCGATAAACTGAAGGAAAGTGCCTCAGAGGGGAAGAAGGGAAGGCGTTAGTGACGACAAAGGATTTGGGCGTCCGACAACTTCAAGAACTTACCAGATTGCGGGGGAAAAGTAATTAATTACTAACCTGGTGATGAGTCATCTTCGATTTATTGTCCGGAAGAGAGCAGAATTGAATGTGAAAATAGGAGGTATTGGATCGATGATCCACGATTTAAAAATGATAAAATTGTGCGCCAAACTAATATTGAAAAGCGCACCGGGAAAGAAAAAAGGGAGAACATTTCTGCACGACCTCGTGCAAAACGAAGAAATTAGGGATTTTACACGGACGCCCAAAAACACAGCAAAGTGATCTGATAAGTCTCTTATAAGGGAGGGGTACAAACAAGGACAGGTGAACAGACAGATATCAAGATGATCTCATAAGCCTACATGTATTTTTTTAATTCAAGAAAATAGACTAAAGAAATAAATTTATTTAGATCTTTCAGCAAGATTATTGGTGTGACTCTAAAGTCAATATCTGATAGTGACATTTCAGTCCCCGATGAAGATTTTCTTTTACGAAAGTAGATGGTACATATATTAACCACTATGTTTTAAACAGTTAATTGTATGTAGTAGTCAATCACACATGTTAATTCTTTTTCAGTAACATTTGTAGCGAAAATAGGTAGACATTTTCCCATTCTTATGAGTCAACTGCGGCCATGTTTATCTTTACTGTCTCCATTTCACCATTAAGATTGTTCTTTTGTTAGCATCAACGTCACTTCCATAGATTTTATCTCCTGAATATTTGAGACCTAACACTTAATCGAATCGTAACAATCTCTTCATGGCTCATACAGAAGTTCAAGGAACAAGAGTCACGTAAACGTCATGCTGCCATTAATGACATGTTCCAGGCCTTCCCTTGAAGGCTGGTAATAGCTCAGGCGGCGAATAAATTCGTCGCTTTTATGGAAGCCGAATGTTCAGTCCCGCCACTGGGATGGATCTATAGCGAATCGGTTAAATTCTTTCAACCACGTCACATTCTAATTCCCTAAGATACGTTTTAATATTGCCCTCCGAGCTGTGTCTACATTTATCAAGTGGCCTCCTGCTTTAGACTTCATGTACCGAAATTTTTATTGTGTTCCTCACCAGTCCCATGCCTGCTACAAACACAGTTCATTCTTTCTTATTGATTTAATCACCTATCACCCTTACATATTTGCTCATGGAGCTGAGCCCTTCTGGAGGATCCGCCAATTCTGCAGCTACTAAAGAATTTCCCAGTATTTCATGGAACTCCAAGGTTCATTACCGTGTTCACAAGAGCCCTCCACTGATACTTATCCTGAGCCAGATCAATTCAATCCATACCACCCCATCTTATCTCTCTAAGATCCATTTTATCATTATTCACTCACCTACGCCTTGGTCTTTCCGGTGGTCTCTTTCCTTCTGGCTTTCCCAGCTCTCCTATATTCGTGCTACATGCCCTGCCCACATCATCCTCCTTGATTTGATCATTCTAATTATACTTGGAGAAGAGTACAAGTTATGAAGCTCCTCATTGTGCAGTTTTCTCCAACCTCCTGTCACTTCATCCCTCTTCGGTCCAAATATTCTCAACACCCTGCTCTCAAACACCCTCAGTCTATGTTCCTCCCTTAATGTCAGAGACCAAGTTTCACACCCATACAGAAGCACAGCCCAAATTATAGTTCTGTATATTCTAATTTTTATGTTTCTAAACAGCAGACGAGAATACAAAAGGTTCTGGACTGAATGGTAGTAAGCATTAACCGAGTTCAATCTCCTCTTAATTTCCTCCTGAATCAGGTTTCTATCTGTTATCGTTGTTCCCAAATATCTTAATTATGCCACATTACCCATCATCCTTAAGAAATGTAAAATATTTTGGTCTGTATGTCATGTTGCTTCAGACAAAGCTCAAGTTCAAGCATAAATAAAAATTCTATATAGAGATAGATAAAACATCTTTAAATAAAAAGGAGCTCGTGAAAGGGCTTGTAGGACTTGAAGCACTCGCAAAAGGGAAGTACTTAACGGCCTTAGTATTGCATTGAAACCCTACGGCTGCTCCTTTTTGGAGCGCACACTTCTCGTTCTTTGGGGGGGGGGGTATAAGTTGGAGTCGAATGAACTGAGAAATTCAGCAGACGGTTCCGCCTGCGCTTCGTTGGATAAGAACACAGTCAAAATATTCACTTTCACTGTCTATCTGCCTGTTTCGTTTTTTTTACCACTCTTCCTTTCTGCCTCCACTTTTTATGTTGACATTTTCTGTAGGAAGTCGAAGACGCAACTTCTTTATGAGGATGTAAGGCATGTCGAAGTATGGAGCACTCTTGTAAGACAAATCGGAGGTGAATTCTTCCTTCGATTTTGTTAAAATTTCAGTGAATTGTCATTTTCTTATAATGCACTCAAACTAGAAGAAAGTTAGAAGAACAGCAAAGCTGTCGAATAGTAGAATCTAGCTCACCTGTTACATTATTTGCAGAAGTGAAAACCATCAAAATTGATTTTATTAATATTTATATTATGAAGCCAATTTAACTAAGCCCCTTATCACCAGGTGACATGGAGCTTCCTCAGCCAGCGGAAGGAAGAGACATCCTCCAGATATGGGGGTAGCTATGAATATATCGGGTTAATACTAGCACACAGCTGACAAGTGTGGTCGTCCATCTTCGGTGTCATATGCAGGCTAACCTCCCCCCCCCCTTCCCCATAGAATAGCATGTTACGAAATGTCAAAGGAGCCTTGAATTCGGATTAATTTTTTGGCATGACCTAAACAACATTATGTCTATCCGTCTTTTCTTATGCACTTTTGAGGAACTAATGTTTATGAAGAATGTCGTCTTCTGGGATCTAGCGCTGTGTAGATATTGTCTTAACCGACGTTTCGCAGGAATGTATCGCTTCGTGTCTGCAGTCACCTATTCACACTGGTTCCTCGCTCGCGGATATTTCTACCCTGAAAATGGAGACGATATGTTCCTCCGAAACGTCAGTTCACACTAGATCTACAAGTCGTCACACCCCAGAAGACGGCATTCTTCATAGTCACCGTTGTGAGAACCTCAAATCTCACGAAACTAATGTTTACATTGAGAAACCTCTTCAGTTATATATTCAGTTTGTTTGTTCTTGCGCCTACATGTTTTGTCTATGCTTTTCGTGAAATATTTTGTGGAGATTCTTGCATGTCTAGGAGTGGAAACTGTTGCTGTGGATGTCTCTGTTATCTTCATTCCTCAGACCTCTGTATATTAACACACCTCAGGGAAATTATGCATCTTGTATACATGTATCCTACAAGTATTTTGGTTTCGTCGGTGATTCAACTTACATGGGATGTCACACACAAATCACTCCGCCGTATACAGCCTACCATGAACACTGAATAGAGCAGCTACTCAAGAAATTGTATGCTTTCACCCGACACCAAGTTAAAGCCCGCCATTAAATACCATGAGTAGTTCTAATTGTCGCCTTCAATGATCGTGTGCCCAAGATGAATCATTTTATTACCTATGCTCATACTTAATTGCTCTCGGCTGAAACTGACCATTTGGGTGTGAGTGGAAGTGCTGCAACAATTCTAGAGGCTGTGTTATGTATCTTAAATTCGCTGAGTGGTAAATTGATCGTGCACAGGGTTGTAGGATCTGAGGTTCTCACAACTGTGGTTCTGAAGGGTTCTGTCATATCCGACATAACATCACGTAGTCCGCTGAAGATCAACCGAAATTTCTGAGGAACATATTTCCATCTTTAGAGTAAAAGAGTAAACCAAGTAAGAAACCAGCATGAAGCAGACAACACGCAACGTCTGCTGACTGCCAAGGGGATACACAGCATTGTATCCCAGAAAATTGAACCCTCCAACTAAAGAACTTGACACGCTCAGCACTCAAGTTTGACTAGTCCACACACGGCTAGCTACTCTCTGTGAGAGGACCAGGCCAAATGCACAACTCATTCAGAGGCCACCAGCCACGCCAAGAAGTACGACAACGCGGTACCTACAAGACGCCAGGTTGCGTTCTTCTGCCGCAGACTTGTTTGTGGTACCACGTGATGTCGCCACGATGTAACACGTGTTGGTATGTACGGATATGCCTCTCGCTACCTAGAACACGTGGTTTTCTTCACATTACCATGCAGGTACTCTCTCCCACAAAAAAAAAAATCGCGTGTCCAATACTACTACTACTCCGTGGCCTGTAGTCCGCAATTGAACTATACCGAACGAGCGGCCGCCGCTTGTTGGCGAAGTTAGTGCCAACTTTAGCGGGTAGAGGGTGTCACATGGTCAACGCAACGGATCCCCACGGCCGTTAATCTCGGTTTTCTAGACCGGAGTGTGTCCAATACTTCTCAACTAAAACTTGGTAACCCTATTTTGAGACTGAATTACACAAAATTTGCCGTACTTTCTAACACATGTTATCTAATGATATTAGACAATATGGATCAAGGAGTAATGTGGCTTGGGTCTGGATGCACGGGCGGGTTATGATATCCTGCAGGTGAAGGTTTTCTTCTCTTCGCCCCACACTAGGATTCAGTATGCTTCGACATAATGTGTATCGGCGACTCACTCACGAGGAATAGATGGATCTGAGGGAAAAGATCACCATTCGCTTTCACGCAATGCCGAAGTTGACTTTTGCTCCCGCTGTATGCTTGCCTGGCGTGATGATATGTCACGTGACAAACAGTCTTATCCTTTTAGAGTGCCGAAAGTTCAGTTAGGACGAAAAGTTGTTGCGGCACCTGGCATGGCTCTGAGCACAGGTTCCGAGGCAGTGTGCGACGCGCTGACTTCACTTTCTGCCTTATGCAAGCGAAAGCACCAACTGTCCGCAAACCCCAGCCTCCTCTCAATGTGATGAACGAGTCGTTGGGGACCAGCCAGAAAACAATGTTGTGTTATTGCCTGGCCGTTCCACACACGAACTTGGTCTGCACTACTAACTTAACCCCACTTTGAGCCCAAGTTTGGATTAAGGTGTTTGGGACTGGAACTCGTACTGGCTTTATAGTCATCTTGCGTGCCCCACAAAATGAAGGGACTCAGTTTCTACTGGAAACGATACACTGTAATTTCACCTCTGTTTCCACTCCCCCTTCCCACTCGAACCAATTCCCTCAAAGACGACCGTAGTAAAAGAATGGTTGCTGAAACAGAAGTTGTAACTCTGCCTAAGCATTCAGCAATAGAGACACACAGAACATGTGAAACTATATCCCCATATGTAGGCTCAAGTGGTTAGTCGCTGGCTTCCCATCGCGGCGGCCCGGGTTCGATCCCGGGTCTGGTCAAGTGGGATTCGTGGTGGAAAAAGTGGCGCTGGAAAAGGTTTTCTCCGAGTACTTCGGTTTCTCCTGTCAATCTTCATTCCACCAATTGCTCCACAATCACCCTCACCTATCATCTGGGGCTGGTACAATAGGCCAGAAGTGGCCGCAGTACAACGGACTTAGTCCCACCCCACTAGCAATAAAAAAAATATCTCCATATATTCGTGCACTGGGCAAAGGGTGGTTTCAGGCTGTAGTCAATTTACCCTGTGGAATATCTGGAAACTGTGGGACACCCTGAACAGTTCAAGACGCGATGACAAAAACTAGAATATTTCCGCTACCGGGATTCCAACCTCGGCCATACACATCATGATTCCTTTCTTATTGGCTGAGTGTTTCCAGCTGATACATATTGTAATATCTCTAAATGAACACAAGAAATTTACAAGGGACCTTTCTATAATGGCAAGTATATAACCGCTTAATAATATGAGTTTGACTCTGTGGGATTTGAGGTTTTCACGTCAGTGATGAATTACATAGTGGTCAGTTGTGTTACCGCACCGTGCTTGGTAGTCTGTTTCGGAGGAATCCGCAGTCTCCAGCTTCAGTGTATATAGGAATCCCAATGTGGTTTTTGTACTCAAGTATGTGTACATATGTCATTTTCACACCTGCCCGTCCACCATCAGATCTTTTGTTTTATTTTAAGTCACATTGTGTGAGATTGGAGGGCATGCAGCAGACATTCTGTAGATGAGTCGAAAAACTTAAAGTGAAGAAATCACTCGAGAGAATGAGCCTAACCGCGGATTAGAGGCTAAAATTTGTCCCTGCGCTTAACTAATTAAGCACTACGCCATGAAGACGTGTGGGAGAGTGGATGCATAGATCCATATTTTCTTGAACTCGGCACTAGTTGGAGGTGAGTGGTTGGCCTCTCGCCCCTGCCACTTTACCCCCTAGGAAAGAGCCCCCGATACCCATTGGATAGGAGGCTGGGTGTGACTATTAGAGGGGATTTGGATTGGATGACTGGATATATTACATTTATACACTTATCACGTAACTACAATTAATTCAGCGATATCGCTGACCTACACACTTTACAGTCCACCGTTGCACAAACACTAGGGCTCTTAGTCTTCACTAGCCGTATCCTGGTAACGGGTTTCAACACAGTAATTATACCAGTCTCACTATAACTGCAGCACACATGATGTCTTCCTCTCACAGCCTAACTCTTGCAACTCAGCTAACTCTTAGTTGCCGTCTCTTCTCAATTATCTTAGACTGTCGCCTTAAGAGAATCCCTCAATTAATATCATCTTTCCTGGGATTCTCTTTATATATTCTTGGGGCGGATCCAACAGAAAACACCATTTCCATCATTATAGCTCAACAATACTTTGAATTTTGCTCACGTATTCGTTGCCGCGGGAACCTCTTTAACAAGTCGTTGTCTAGCAATGAAGTCTACTCAGGCTTTCAGGCGTCATGTCACAATATAATGTAGTAATTCTTTGTACAGCAAAATGATGTGGAGAAACAAGATCGTGTTCTGCTTGGCTTTCCTGCGAGTTTTATTCGACCGACCCTGGCGAAGTTTGAATTACCCCCGCTTTTAGTTTAGACCCCAAATACAAAGTTTAAGTGTAAACAGAATCCGTTTAGCAGAGATGCAGCACCCTTAAGGGCGAACCAGCAGGCGCCGCTTCGCATTTTTATTGGAAATGGGCTCTTGTGACTGAAGTTTATCGTAGTTATCTTCAGTTTCTGTATGAAAATTCTGGGAAAGTGCTTTGCAGTAGCCCGTGAGCTATACGTTCCTTCTGATTCATAATTGACAATCGACGCCGTAGGCTGTTTTGAACAACTGGCGTCACGTTATCCTAGAATCAACGAAAGCAGTGTCTGTCAACATGTACGAAAGGATAATGCAGAACGAAGTGAGTGTATGATTCATAAAGTGGGGCTCGGTATTTCGGGAGGCAGAAAACACCGTGAAGTTTGGTGTGTCCGATCACAGTTGCATATAGAGGCTTCCCTGTTTCAATTTTATCATTCTTTTGTCTGGGTTCTTCCAATCATGACTTACTCCATCTGAATTCAGCGGCACTTCTGTCCCCCCTCATTTCCGGGAACTTCCCCCAGGTGGCTACTATCTCGTTTGAAGCGAGAGAGATTGTCTTCTTAGTCTTGCTCCAACTTCCTAACCTTCCTCCTCCGCGGCGTCGCACCGGAGCGGGTGCAGATTAAGAGTGTGGCAAAGTAAACTTAACAGCCCTCCCGCGTGCCTTCCTTTGCACTTCACACCCTCTCTCATCTTGGCTAACTTTATTCATGCCTCCCTAAACCTTAATCCTGCTGTGGCTTGTGCCTTGTATCCAGCGCACAGTCGGCGCAGGTCCTGTTCCTGTCTCCTGCTCTACTTACACATCTCAGTAATTTCCGTTCTAAATAAGTGAAATATGAGCTAACAACACATCGTTTTGTGAAATTCCCCTTAAAAGATCTCTATCTTCACGAATTTAAAAAATATTTATTTTCTTTAATGCGAATAATGAAATACTACACATGTATCCCATTTACAGTAAATGCTCGTGTTACATACAAATGTCAAGTTACCCCCACACAAAATGCCTCATTTTCTGAGACTTGTAATTAATCATGATTTAAATTGAAGGCCTCATGATGACCATATCACAGTAAGAGCAGTAGAATTCGTGGGTTTTCACTCACTTCCGGTCAGCATGAACTGACTGCCAGTTGTAGATATAAATGGTACACTTCTCCAAATTTGCGTCTGTGTTTTGTGTTGTGTTATTTAGCCCAGCATGTTAAGGTTTTTAAATAATTCATTTTTTGTGACCCTGTGACTGCTGGGCAGACTACATACTTAGTATCAAATTAGAGGATACGAAATAAAATTTGTACTTAAGAAATTTTGTACTCAAAATTATATAAAGCAGCCAAAAGAAAACATTATTCTGAATCTGAGTCGTTTCGACTAGTGGACTGTCTCCCCTTGCTCCAGACACCAGAACATAGGGACTAGCTCTATCGATTGGGCCCAACTGAGTAAAACGTCTATGTATCCACAGTCCGTCAATAATGCAAAAATTGTTTATTCACCATTTAACACTTAATACATTTTTTTCGGCCATAGGTGACCATCTTCAGCTGTCTTATCGACGGACTGTGGATACATAGACGTTTTAATTAAAGTTTTGCAGCAGGATGCTGAAATACACAATTTGCCGGCTGAGTAAGATTTTACCTGAGGACGGAGACGGAATGTAGTCTCCGAAACGTGTTTAATTAAAAAAACAGGATGATGGATAATTTCGAAGAATTCTATAAGTGTATTAATATAGCATCGCCACAACTTTCTAGATGATACTTACAGCAATGATTTCCTTAGCACCACCCATCAGACACGTCTGATAGAACTGTGTGGGCTAACTTTGATTGTTACCCGCAAGACAGGGCACGCGTGCGTCCATAAACAGATCCAGACTGGTAGGGCTTCTGTTAGATCAGGGACGTTGCCCGCGGAATAATGCTCTTGCGAGGTCACACAAGCCCATAAAAACATTTCGGAAAGCGCGATAAAACCAGGGCCTCGCCTTTTAATATCTGACAGTGAATCTGAGGCACGTGTGCCAAGAAACGACACTACAAAGAAAGCAAAGGCAGTTCTGGGTGCTTAGTCATCCAGCGGTGAGGACGAGCCCGTGCCCAGTAGTGTGAGTGACCATGGAGAGGATCTGCCATAGAGTCTATATCTATGGCTCTAAAATCCTTGTGGACCTCGGCCGCTCTTTCAGTCGGTAGGACTCCTTGAGTCCTACCGACTCAAGGAGTCGCAAGGCCGCTACCTAAACACAGAACAACACAAACAGAATAAACGCATACAGATTATAATCTGTATTGATAATCTGATAATTGATCATTATCAATGCTTCGAGTGGGATTCCCAGAGTTCGAGCGGGCGAAGACGGTTGAAGGGTTAGACCGCGCGGCCAGTGCGATCGGTATCTGGCATGCAGTGGTCTGGCGAAACGTCGTATACTAAAGGAGAACGGAGAAGATGTCAAGAGCACAAAGCGTAGTGCTCAGTGCAGAAAATAATTTGTTTATAAAAATATACGTAAAAATATGTCAAAATTGAATGATTCGTATAACCCTTCCTGTGTCCAGAATAACCTCTTTTTTTTATTTTTTCGGATATGTGGCTTTAAAATTTCTTTTCGTTTAAAGAAAAATGTGTTAAGTACTTTGTGTAGCATGTTATAGTTTCTTGTACTGTATTAATGCATGGTTAATTTTCAAAACTAGTTTCTTGAGTATAATTTGTTTTTCAGCGTTCCCCCCCC
>NW_019738952.1:1442719-1468032 GCF_002891405.2 Cryptotermes secundus | reverse complement strand
TCCCCGCCCCCCCCCCCCCCCGCCCCAACATTTCATCTGAAACATCCCAGTTAGCCCCCACCTATCATCTCTCAATCACTTACAGCAACGTTAGTTTTCCACGTATCTTCAGTCAGTGGAGGAGACATGTATCGGTAAACATACCGAGAAACAACAGTCAGCTGATGTACCACAGTCGAAGTGTGGGGCTCACACTTTCAAAAACATGCGGCTTTAGCTTACAATCTGTGCGTGTTTATTTTATGACTGATGCATTCGCTTTAGTACTCCAGTAATTGTGTTTCTTGTCAACACGGACGGTTATGTCATTCGGAGAGTTTGAAACGTGTTTGCCATGTTAGTCGAATGATTCGCTTTGAAATCAATTACTTTCGTCAATTAAGCCATTAACGTATTAATCGGTTGAATGAAAAACGTCATGTTGTGTTACTGAACAGTGTTATGTTATTAAATGATAGTTCTGAAATTAAATAACGCCATTGACCCTGTTAAGTGCGACCCCAGGGTTTATGTCCTTGTATGAATTTAAAGGGGATTTTCTGAAATCACATAAAGTTGCTGTTTCATTCTGCAATTCAGATGAAAATTCTCTTTGATTATCACAGTGATAGGCCTTATGTATTTGGAATATATTCGGTACTATTTCTCGCAATATTTATTAATCCAGTACTGTGTTACAAATTAGGGAAATTTTTAAAATTCTGGTCACTCGAGAGACGCAGGCGAATATTATAGGATAATATTAAAATGAATCTTTCGGGAATATATATGAAAACATAACTGAATTTACCTGCCTTAGAAGAGAAACCGCCCAAAATTGCCTGACCAGCTGAGTAACTACCAAGTTGCCAAGGAAGAGTCTATATTATTTGATTATTTAGTAACTACTGTGACCGTGTTTTGTGTGGCCTAATTAATTTACATGAACTTTCGGAAATTCACTACGCGGTAATTTTTAGCCGAAACATATTCGATATATGCGGTGTGTCACGAATTTTCTCTCCATTATCCATTTTATAAGGCATGTCGGATGTACTCGACGTTTCGTGTCAGTTGATTCCATGTTGTCCATTAATGAAGGTATACACGATGTTTCGTGTCAGTTGATTCCACGTTGTCCTTTGAGTGAGGTGTACACGACGTTTCGTGAAGTGGTTCTACTTTGTCTATTGTATGAGATAAGCACGATGTTTCATGAGGTAGTCTTTCATTTTTCAATTTATTAGGTGTATCCAAAATTTCGCGATTTGCTGCCACATCTGTTATTTGAGGGGTACATAACGTTCCGTGGGCCGATTCTACATTGTCCATTGTCTGGGGTACAGACAATATTTCGTGAGTTTGTGCCACATTGTCCATTATATGATATATTCTCGACGTTTCATGACCCGGTTCCACTGTGCGCTTATCTGAGATGTATTTCACATATGAGTGATATTTCATTGAGATCCGTTTTCTCCACTTCGTGTTGGGTTCTCTGCTAGTGAATACAGGATACAGATTCTTAAGGCAAGTAACACTAATCGTCTCTTTTATAAATATTACCTTTACTGTGCAACGACCGCGAGATAAGCAAATAAACCAGAGCCGTTGCTAGGCTAGTGTGGAAAAAGTGATAGTGTTGGTGTTATTTAGAGTTACGGCCTGTAAACTGTCAATAAATCGAATCACCAATCCAAACCCCGTCAATAGTCACTCTGACACGTGACAGTGGCATAGCTCAAGCAGTTAGTCGCTGGCTTCCCATCGCGGCGGTCCGGGTTCGATCCCGGGTCTGGTCAAGTGGGATTTGTGGTGGACAGTGTGGCACTGGGGCAGGTTTTCTCAGAGTACTTCGGTTTCTCCTGCCAATCTTCACTCCACTAATTGCTCCACAATCAACCTCACCTATCATCTGGGGCTGGTACAATAGGCCAGAAGTGGCCGCAGTACAAGGGACTTAGTTCCACCCCACTAGCAATAAATGAAACACGTGACAGTATTGTAAGAAAAGTAGCAAAGGTCACTCTTCAGTTTCATGGCTCGTAGTGGGACTAAGAACCTATCATTGGGAGGAACAGGCCTAGGGGGAGAACCGTTTGTAGTGTACCAGTCGAAGAAATGAAAGAAACATGCGAGGTTGCAATATTGTGACGGTTATTAAATCAGGAAGGTTGGAGTTCTCGGATATATAGCACGGGTTTAAGAAATAAATGCATGTAAGAATTTTATTGGAAAATTTAATATGAAAAAATCCACTTAAGTGTTATAATTTAGTTAAATTTACTTAATTTGAAATTGGTTACACGACCTTCTGACGAACAATGAATTTTTATTAGGGCCGTTTCAGTATCACGTTTAGATTTTTAAGCTTCGTCGTCAGGTTTGCGTAGTTTACTGATTTCCAAATATTTGAAAGGTTAAAGTGCTTCATGCATAAAAAATAACGTCCCATAATTTGGGCGGAAATATTTACAGAAGTAGTCAGCTTGTAGGAGGCCTAGTACCGGTTATGTTTGGGATTATTCAGCTTATAAGCTCTACTAGTAATGTAACATTCCGAGAAACAAAGCTCAGAAATGAATGTTTCAGTCCTCACCTTAAGATAATATAGGGCAGTTACTTCAGTTAGGCCCGTCAGGTTGAGCTAATTTTATTCACTGGATCCGACGATCTTTTCACCTGAGGAAGGAAACAGATCCAGCTTCCCAAATTTTTGGTACATCTGAATATTGTACAGTGGAAAATTCGAGGAATTCAGTAACCTAAGCTTAATAAACCATCTTAAGAACCCCGTAGAACTAACCAATTTTGTTATCTAGAATCTAGTCCATGTTTTCTTCGAAGTTTCATGCGATATGCGTTTGTTAGTTTATGAGTTAAATGTATATAAAAATATTCAGTGTGTACATGTTTGCTAAAATAAGTGAACTATTAATGACGGTCTGCTTGTGCTGTTAACTGGCTGTTTGGACGTTTCAGAACTCATTCTGTTACACGCCCTGTTGGAAGCCATTCCGACACTGAACAGCTTTGGTGCTGAAGGATTGATGCGAGCTTGTATGGGAGGAATGAAAAGGGAATCAAGCACGTAGAATATTCAATAGGGCTGGTAGTAAGACGGGGAAGCCCCAAACTTCCACCCATGACATGTCCCAGCTCGCCTCTCCATCCAACCTATCTCACGCTGCATGCGAGGGCTCCAAAACCTCATCCGTGTCCTGATATTCAATTGAGTCATCGTCCTGAGACATGTTGCATTTCGAAGTGTTTCTCCAGACAGAAACACGACATGGATTTTTTACTACCAGGAAAAGCGTTCAAGGTGGCAAAACGCGCTGGAGAGCACATCACTTCAGAGGGACACGCATAAATAAACAACCACAACAAACCTTGTTTCTAAAAACATCAAGGGTCGAGACAACACTGCCGACAGGTACGCGTAGATGGGAAGATAATATTAAAATGAATCTTAGAAATGTTTATTTTGTATTGTATGATTCTAAGTCATCTGAATTCGTGTTAAGATCTTATAGCGTGCCTTTCGTGAACATAGTAATCAGACTTCCGGTGCCTTGTATCTGCGAAAATGCTGACCAGATGCACGTGTAGAACTGTCATTCAGTTAATGCAGAAGTTTTTCGGCTGTGAGGTTGGGAGGTTGTTAGTTTTAACTTGTTACGGTATTTTCCCGAATATGAGGCTTACTTTTCCCTCTACAAATGCCTCACCGCGTTAAATCCGTGCACATTTTCAATGTCTGTTCAGTGCATCACATTTAGTACAGAATTCTGTCTCCCGGGACACAACGCCTCGCATTCCTCTGTGTTCATGAACTAATCGGCCTTCATCTGATTACTGAACCACACTTAACTACTTAGAGTACGCTGATGGTTACCACTTTGGTTGAAGAAATCTGGTGGTTTCACAGGGGCAATATCTGGAATTGTGATCTTCTGGGTTAGGACGCTGTAATTTCATAGGTCATTATCACTGTTTCGGATAAACACACTACTACCATCTTCAGAACAAAACTCAAAGGACCACAATCATATTTGCATTTCCTTTGACTACTGGGTCCGGGACAGATCAGTGGTTATAGGGACAAGCTACGGGCTGGATGGTTGAGGTTCGATACCTGGAAGGGACAAGAGATTTTTCTGTTCTCCACAGCGTCCAGATTGGCTCTAAGGCCCACCCAACCTCCTATTCAACGAATACGGGCGGTTCATTCTCGGGGGTAAATCGGCCGATGCGTGAAGCTGATCACTCACCTGCATCTAGTGCCGAGTTCGAGAATGGTGGGGCTATATTTCCACTCCCCTGAAGATGGGTTGAAAATAAAGCAGGTATCAATCAGCGTCAGCAGACTGCATGGCGTCATATCCCAGAAGACAAAACTCCTCATAACCACCGGTGTGAGAACCTCAAATCCTACATTTAGTGTAGTTCGTATAACGTGCAGTCTCTCTTCAGAGACGTAAGATTTGAGGTTCTTAGGGCAGTAAGTGCGAATGCCATGGTGTTTTGGCATATCACTCCGTGTAGCTTTGTACGTGCGTCCCAGAATTTAGAAGGAACTCACTGTCTCCTTCTTCACGTAATACCCTAATTGGTCACAACACTACGCTCCAATACACACCGAGCATGTTGAAAACAATGAAAATAGGGACGTTCACTGTTCAGATCCCTTTGTAGGAACGAAAATACTTTGTAGTATCCTCTTTCCTTCCAGCAGCGTTCTCCGGTAAACGCCAAGCGAAATGGCCAAAAATGACAAGAAATACCCTTAAAAGCCCAAAAATTTACCAAAAAATTACTATAAATTTACATTTCTGTAACCGGCAGCTCATATCCGAGATTTATGTATTTAAGAGCATCGCATAGGATACAAGGAATTAAAGATGACATGTTATCAAAATCTGGGCCCTGGTGATGAGTAACAATAAGTTTGTTTCACTAACCCCTACACAGGCTACAGTTTAAGGTTCAGTTAACGTCCACTGCGCTTTCTCTTGAGAACGACTAGGCCTAAACCAGGAACAGCGTTCCATTCTAATCTCGGCAGATGGTGTTACTCCCGTCTTCTGACTTTAATATGTATAATGATTCTTATCTGCTTCTCCGGAAGTACGTAGTGCTGAATTCCATTCTGTCCCCCCTAGCATGTTGGTCACGTGATAAGCTTCGGACGTGTAATCGACATAAGGCAAATTGGAATCCCATTCGGGATCTTCGGGCTACCGACTGCCCTGAGTAAGGGGTTATATACTGTTATATATTGTATTATGCTTAAATGGACGTGGGAAAGCCACAATGTTGAAAATAAAACATGCCAACACAAATTTTATGTTGCGACTGAAAAATGAAGAGATAACATGAGGTAGGCTGTGCGATTGGGAAATGGATGCATTTGTCTCAGTAATTTGATTTTCTGTTGGCGTTGTTGAATCTTGATGATCTTCTATCATAATATTCGTTATTTCATGTCCGAAATATGTTTGTGTTACGATGTACTTAACGTGCTAAGTTCGCCGTGACAGAACTTTGCCATTTAACTTCCTTAAAAGCCGTTCATTTCCTGGTACTTATTTCTCCAAAATTCATTTACTAACTAACCTCCCATCTGCATTTATACTGGTCAGATTCCAGTAACGTATTTATTTATTTATTTATTTATTCCCGTTTGTGATATATTTTGCCCTATTTTAACCTTAAAATCCTACCCTAACAGCGGCGTGGTGTTCACAGTCTCCCATACCTACTGTCTACGTCATTTCTGAAGTAAAACACTGAAAACTGAAAATATTTATCAACAATTTGCTTCAGTTTAAAACAAAATATTATTCTTTTACGCAGCTAAGATCTGGTGAATATATCACGGGACATAAAATTAAACACCTACTTTTCATCGTTAAAAGTAAAATAATCAAGTTTTAGAATTATTTTTGAGCATCCTGTAGTTAATATTCAACAAGTAGGGTTGCTTTAACAAATCGATACGTTAGAGGGAGGGAAAGTCATAGCCGCTGGAAGAGCTGGGGAGGGGATTGCAAGTTTGCGTCTCTGTAGCGTAGGAACAGAAAATGACTGAGAAAACTTTAATAGGCAACGCGTTTAGAGCTCTTTTTATATCGAATCGATTTAACGGGGACTTCATTAGTTGAGCCTGCAAGCTGCTAAACCCGTGTTTCAAATATCAGCACGGCAAGAAGCCTCGTTACTGAGGCACAGAAAATTTTGAAGTTGGTTGTTGTATGATACTCGTATATCTGTAACGGCTCAAATTCCCAATTACTTGACTAACTGACTAGTCGGCTAGTTAGACCACTGACACACGATTATTTGACTCACTGGTTGCCTTTGTTCCACTTCTGTCTCTCTATATCTCTACAACCCTTTGTTGAACCTTGGCCCCTTTTTTCAGTTTCTTAATCTTATATAAAGACGGTAGGTGTCCTTGGACGGGGGATCGGCCAGTCGAAAGGCCGCTACCTGCACACAGAGCAACACATATAGAATAAATGCACACAAGACATTCATGTCTCTAGTGGGGTTCGAACCCACGATCACATTGTTCGAGCGGGCGAAGACGGTTAATGCCTTATACCATGCGGCCACTGTTATCGGAAACTACTTCAATCTAACTGGCTGGTGGGTTGGCTGATCCACTGTAGCCTGTATGTGGTATCAACGTGAAACTTGTCTCCACTGATGCTCCATGCTCAAGTTTTATTTTCCAGATATGTTAATTAGCGTGCAGGTTCGTATATGAGTAACGTTCAGAGCTTGAGGCTGTGTCACGTAGCTCAGGCGGTTATTCTCCGGCTTTCCACGGCGGCGGCACGGATTCGAGTCCTGGTCAGGTCATATGGGATTTGTGTTGGACGAAGTGGCACCGAGTTCTTTGGTTTACGCTACAAATTCACACTCCCCCGACAGCTCCACATGCATCATCATCTTATCATCTGGGGCTGGTGTAATAGGCTAATTAGTGACCGACGTACCAAGTAGACCCAGTCTCACCCCACCCTAAGGAACAAAAAAAAAAAAAGGAACTAAAAATGTTCGAAGCTTATATTTGAGAATCTCCGGGGGGGAGTGTTTCTAGAGGAAATGTCATGCAGGCGTTACGACAAGGAGAAAGCTCTAGATCGCAATAAGTGTAGGAACTGTTTTGGAAGAGACTGTGGACCTGTCGTGACAGATTACTGATGATGATGATATTTGAGAGGTATGCTATTTGAATCTCGGCAGGATAATCTCTTGTCTTCGCCGATGTGTCTTCAGTCTTTCCAGGCAAATCCTAGAAACGTGCCTTCAGATAGGCCACGGCCGTCCCAGTAGTCTACTCACACTTAGTGTTGTTCCTCTGTGGCAACCTGACATCACAGCCGAGAGTGTGACACTAATGCATCGTATTCCGGGGGTCTCTCGTCGTTTTAGTCGATCCCTGCAAGTAAAATCAGAATAGATAATAAAAATGAAGCCAAGATCATGCTCTTCCACACACATTTTACAGATTATTAGTTGATAGCGGCGTCATTAAATAGGCTGTAAACTGATATGCGGTTAGACCTGTGCAGTTAAGAAGCGTCGTTAAAATAACAGAAGAATATATTGTTATTGGAACTAATTGATGGCGCTGAATTTTAAGAAATATTACAATCTCCACAAGTTCACTGGTGGGCTGCTAGGCAATCAACGGGCAGATAAATATGTTGACACTATGTTACAAGGAAAAAATATAATAATTCTTTAACAACTTGTAAACAACCCAAACATAATTTAACCTGTTCGAAAGAGAGCCGATATGAACCATGGAAACGAACCAAAACCACATCTGAATGGGATTCGAAATGTCTAGTACCCGTTAAATTTCTCATACGTATTCAGTACAAGTGTTAGAAGAAAAGTCTTTTTTACTTAGTTAAGTGTAATGGAGGGGAGGTCTATAAAATGTAGCTTCACCTACGTAGAAGCCATAATAAATCTTTTGGTTCTGCATTCTCAGTCATTCTGCTATACAGTTTTTGTTAGAGGGACATAAATTAAAAGAAAACCGCAGTAGTGGAGGAAAACAAGTTCGTTCTTACCTTCAGACTTCGTGGTAGGAAAGTTAAAGAAGAAAGTTTGAAGAAATATTTTACCACAACCCCAACTCCTATCCGATCGGCGCAAGGAAATCACTCCCGAGTAGTCGAGTCTCGAACTTAGACAACAACAAACAAACATCGGTCGCTGGACGTGTAGGTCGCTTCGTGTTTGCTGGTCTGGCCCAGCTTGACCTAACTCTAAACGGATAAACCCGAAAAAGAAAAGAAGAAAAAGGTCTGTAAGGCTGAGAGTCCCTAGTGGGAGTTTTGCAGTGCTTTGCTGCGAGGCTGAAGGCACGAAAGCTTTGACTTACAAAAGTTTTGCAAATGTTTTGTAGTAGAGGAGGTCCGTGCAAGGTTTAGAGGGGAAATGGTCCGAATCGTGCGTCCACCGGCCCACAGCGAGCTATAAATCTGTAATGGACTCACGTCTGAATGCTATTACCTGAGTCACGGGACAAACTCGGCTGACCTCTACGCCAAGCGAGCGACGGTCGCGCCTGTGGTCACAGGAGTGGTTCATCGGCGCAAGGGACATGACGTAACGCCGTAAAGCGTAACATCGAACCACTGTCCATCAAGTCAATAGCGCATTGTAACGTAACAACACGCAGCACCGTGAAGTTGGAAGAAAATTAATTTGTTCCTGTGCCTAATTAATTAAGCACCACTCGATGAAGACATATTGGGGATTGGAAGTATATCTCCACAATTTTTACCTCGGAATTAAATGGAGGTGAGTTGTCAGTTTCACGCACCGGCCGATTCACCCCGGAGCATGAACCGCCAATATCCAACAGATAGGAGACTATGGGGCCCCAGAACCAGTCTGGACTTTATGGAGAAGAGATAAATAGCTTGTCCCTTCCAGGTATCGAACTTCGGCCCTCCAGCCCGTAGCTTATTCCTATACCGACTGCTCTGTCCCGGGTCCTATAACGCAGCACAGTAGTCAAAGGAAATGCAAATATGATTGTGGTCTTATGAATTATGTTCTGAAGATGGAAGCAGTAAGTTCCTCTGAAACAGTGATAATCGCCTATGAAAGTACAGTCCTAACTCAGAAGATCACAATTCCGGGCATTGCCGCGATGAAACCCTCAGATTTCTTCAAATAAAGTGGTGAACATCAGCGTACTCTAAGTAGTTAAGTGTGGTTCAGTAATCAAATGAAAGACAATTAGTTCATGAACAGGTTGATAACGTTCACCAGAGTCACAGGGAACCACTGGTTGTATGATTCTTTCCAGATTCATGTGGAACTCCACTAAACGTATATGAGGATCACAGACATGCGTAGTTCACAGTCGTACAAGTTCCATTGCGGGTCAATTTCCATTCCGAATGATATTCTTCATGGTTTGAACCGTACTTGAGGATACTTTCCCTGCCCATGGCCAGTATGAAGTCGCTTTCTGGCCAGTGTCTGTTGCTGTCCGCTCCATAGACCTGCTGAACATAGCATAGCAGTTGCTGTACTAGAGGACTGCAGCGTGCTGTAACGTAATGAACTGACGTACGGCAGTCAAGGGAAACTTGGTCATGAGCTCAGGACATGTACTCTAAGGTACTGAACACCTGAGTTGATAATCGCAGTTGTTTTTCTTCTTTTTGGTAAGAGTATTAACCAACCCCATTGAGCTGAATCCTTCTTGAGAAGCTACCAGTCGCTCAGCTACTGAAAAATTTCCCAACAAATTAAGGAACCAGATGGTTCATTGTCACTTTCACAAAACCCAACCATTGGTCTCTAACCTGAGCCAGATGAATCTAATCCATATGCCCCATTTTATTTCTCTAAGATCCATTTTAAATATTATCCTCCCACATATGTCTAGGTGTTCCTAATTGTCTCTTCTGTCTTTCCCAGCGAATGCTGTTTACAATACTCTTCTTCGAATATGTGCTACATGCCCTGCCTCTCTCATCCTCCTTGAAATGATAATTCTAACAGTTTGTGGTGAAGAGTACAAGTTGTGAAGCTCCNTGAATATGTGACGCAATAGACAAGGTGTCGCAGAAACCGATGTTGCTATAACCAAGTTTTACTGTAATTATAGTTTGTTAAGGTAACGGTGTCTTGGTCCTTAACAGGGATCCATGAGGCTACTTAAGGATTATAAGGATAAAGCTCTCTGCTTCCTTATCCTTGGTCGTCGTGAGTGGTCGGCCTTACGCACCAGCCGTTGTACTGACGACAATGGGTTAGCCCTCAAGTCGACCTGGACTTGCTGGCAAAGGGAGAAAACATTGCCCCTACCAGGAATATAACCATAGTCACTCACGTTACTGAATACCCTTCAGTTTAACTCTCTTAATAGATTTGAAAAAGTCCAAGTGATGGTTCAGAGATGAAGCCCAATTTTAAAGACCGAGAATATTATACTGTACTGCTTTATCAGAGCCATCATGCACCTTAAGGTGTTGGCGATACTTGAATACTGAGCAATGATTAGCGTGAGAGAACCGAAGAAATACCGTCTGCAGTGTCACTTGGTCCATCACGGTCTCACATAAACGTCCCCCGGAGTGAAACCGGTACCTTCCGTTTGAGCTATGGTACATCGCCTTACTGAGCTGTATGTGACTAGTGACTTCATGGCAACACGTTATATAATTTTGTCCCTTGTACAGATAATGATCAAGTCAAGGAGGATGAGGTGGGCAGGGCATGTAGCACGAATGGGGGCGACGAGGAATGCATATAGGATATTGGTGGGAAAGCCAGAAGGAAAGAGATTACTGGAAAGACCAAGGCGTAGGTAGGTGGACAATATTAAAATGGATCTTAGAGAGATAGGATGGGCTGGTATGGATTGGATTTATCTGGCTCTGGATAGAGACAGTGGAGGGCTCTTGTGAACACGGTAATGAACCTTCGAGTTCCATAAAATGCTGGGAAATTCTTGAGTAGCTGCAGAATTGGCGGCTCCTCAAGAAGAGCTCAGCTCCATGAGTGAGTGAGTGAGGTAAAGTAGTAGTGTAGAGATACGACGGAAGAGTGCAGGAAAGAATAATTTAGTCAGGAGTTACTGAGGGAAGTTCTTGTTTGGCGAGTTGAGCGTAGTGTAGATGGGTGTACCGCTCGCATGATAGCGAGGTGTCGTGTTTGTTCTGTCTTGACGTACCAGCCCGTTGTCTCTCCGCACCAGGAACTCACAAGACAAATCTGGCCGATCCTTGATACGTCACGGAAATAATGGAGACGCGGCCAATTTGTCCAGAAGAAAAGAAGAAAAAGTGTGAAGAAGAGAGCCCGAGGGGTGAGGGGGAAGAGACATGAGATACACTGAAAAGAAAAGGCGACGAATGTGAACAGACACTTTATGGTTGTTGGACACTCATGATGACCTCACAAGAAATAAACTCTGCTGTAGAACAGACGAAGTGTGGTTCTGGAAAGGAAAGTTCCACAGTATTTCTAATCTGAAGTCCTTTTGTTTCTTTCCTTGCGTCCTAATCGTGTCTCACTGCTGGACACGTTACACGATGAGATGCAAAAGGGAACCATTTAAACTTTTTTTCTACCGGTAGGCAAAGTTATGGGGTTTAGTAGCATGTAGAGACCTGTTGCTAGGTAACGACTGTGAAACACACAACGGAAGAACGCCCGCTGCTAGGTAGCACATTCTTAATAAGCAAAAATTGAACACCAAAGGGACTGTTTTCTACGCGATCCGTGCCGAGATATTATAAGCAGGACAGATGGAGCTGTGAGTCAGTTGTGAGTAGTATTAGCCAGCGGTAAACGACGTGAGCACAAACGCTGAAGAATCTCCATTGTTAAGACCCGTTACGAGGAAACGACTAGTGAAAGAAGACTGAGAAGACAACGTGTGCTATAGTGGTTTGTAAAGTGTAGACATTGTCGATGGAGCAATAATTACTTGTAGTTACGGTTTGTAAGTTGTCAGTCTTGAGTAGCTGCACAATTGGTGGCTTCTCAAGAGGAGCTCAGCTCCATGAGTGAGTGAAATGGTCAGTAAATCCAGTCATTCTGGCTGCATCTCGGTAACCTAAGCTAACCTGTCCATATTAAACAAACTCATTATATCCTGTTTCTACTCGAAAAATAGAAACAAGCAGAATTGCCCCAAGTCCTTACATAACCCAGTATCTCCTCTCGTAGGAACAAAGTCGCACAATAAGCAGATTCATGTAAATACGCATGCGCAAAAGAACGGAAGATGGCAGGGACTACAAATCGACGCTCTATGGGCGCCACTTTTTCTGCCATAAAACAAATATTTTTGGGGTACATGAGAGTTCAAGATTTTATGTCGTAACATGAAGAGAGTATTCTTGTAACCTTCCCGAGTCAGAAGCGTTCTGTGAACATGGGTCTGATTCGTAATTTTTGTTATGCTTGGTTATTGGAAATTCTAGTCTTAACAGGCTAAGAGTATCAGTTTTGTGGAGAGATTTCGTCAAGGGAGATAGTGAAGTACTGGTGTTGTAAGTGATGTTAGAATTGATACTGTAGCGAATGTTTGTCCTTAGCCAAGGAAACCTCGGAATCAATTTTTGTAACTTCCCTTTCTTCTTTAAGAATTATCACGTGCTAGAGTGACTATAGTCGAGGTGTGGATTCATAATCGCATTTATTGGACACTTTAACACACAACTCGAGACTACCCCTTACAGGTAACCGTCACTCAAAGACTAGTGTTCTCAGTCACTGTCTTCACTACACTGCTTGGTGATGTCTTCCAACAGTGGACGTTCCTCTGCTTCCGGGTTCACGTCCTCGCAGACTGGCGGCCATTTCACACCAACCTCTTACTATTCTAACTGCTTCTAAGACTTTCTATACTCTCGACTCGGACTCTACTCGGACTGACCGATAATGGCAGCTGGCCCTCGTAATATAGCGTCGGTACGGACCCCACAGAAAACACATTTTCCAACATTTCTTTCATTGTTCCATGTACATGTTGCTTACCTATGGTTCTGGTATTGTTGCCTGTTTACGAAGCTGTTGCCTAGAACAAGCGTATTTTCAGAGCCGTTCCCTAGCAACAGCTGCCTCTGCTGACTTCACAGTTCCCGCTTTGAGTAAACATGCCACAGTATTTATGGAGATACGATATAAAAATGTAACTCTGTTCTTATACAGGATCGTAAAATTGTCTGATCCAAATTAAAATTTAATTTGGTAGAACAATTTTCGTAAAAGTCTCTAGTATTAAATTTAATCAAAAGCCGTTAACTAGTTTTCCAGTTATTTAATGCGAACAAATGAGTATAACAGGCGGAACGATTTTAATTAGAGCTCTGAAGGAATGCGAACACGTTTAAAAACAGTAAACCGAGGAACACACTCATGGTCTTCCTAACGAAGGCCAAATTAATCGTTCTCATGCCAGGCTTTTAAGAAAATTATTTTTTTCTCTGGCTCTGCAACCCCCTTTGTCCCTGGCCTCTAATTTTTCAGTTTCATGATCATGTTACAGATGGTAGGACTCCCTGGACGAGTGATGAGCTCGTCGCAAGGCCTCTATCTAAACACAGGACAACACAAACACAGAATAAACACATGAACACACCAAAAAAATGTACCTTATTTGGGATTCGAACCCACGATCCCATGTCCCGAGCGAACGAAGACAGTTCATGGTATAGGCCGCTACGGCGACCGGCAATTAATAATATGCTTGGATTATTTTACGGTAGATACAAGTACTAAGTTGAATTGTGTGATGTTTGATGAATTGGAAGGAATTAAGAAGGAAACAATCCTGGCCTAATCGAATTATTCTGCCGGAATTTTCTCGGAGGGGCAAAGGAAACCCAACGGAAATCTCAGGATAGCCAGTATCCACGCCGAGGTTCGAACCGAGCACCTCTCGAATTAAAGTCTAGAGCGTTAGCTCTTGACCAGTCTCTTCGGGTAATAAATTATTGTATTTATGCATATATTTGTAGGGTAACTTAAGATTTTTGTGTTTGAAAATCCGAAAGTTAGTAATTTCCATGCGTCACATCGAAGTGACGTTTCATTAACACTGTTACAGGGAAGAATAATTTCTGAACGACACAGGCCTATATAACTTTTCGCATCTAAAGAGATAAGTGAAGGGTGTTACTTCTTGATTCATAAACCTTCGATGTAAGGTAAAAAAAGTAAAGTCCCTATGCTTAATTAAGCACTATGCCATGAAGGCGTATGGGGGAGTGGATGTATTGACGCACGTTTTCTTAACCTCGGCACTAGTTGGAGGTGAATGGTCAGCTTCACGCCCCAGCCGCTTTACCCCAGGAGAAACAGCCCCCAGTACCCATTGGATAGGAGTCTGGGTGCTCTCCAGAGTAGGTCTGGACGACATGGAGAAGTGAAAATTTTTGCCCCCATCGGGACTCGAACTCCGACTCCTTGGTCGTCCAGTCCACAGCCCGTCACTCTACATAAGATGTATCATTACCGTTGCTCAATTTCATGTTATCATAAAAATGAATTGCCGAGCGTTAAGAAGTTTTATGAACGTATTTTTTTATTACTAGTGGGGTGGGACTAAGTCCCTTGTACTGCGGCTACTTCTGGCTTATTGTACCAGCCCCAGATGATAGGCGAGGGTGATGGTGGATCAATTGGTGGAATTAAGATTGGCAGGGGAAACCGAAATACAGGAGAAAACCTGCCACAGCCCCACTTTGTCCACCACAAATCCCACATGACCAAACCCGGGATCGAACGTAGGCCGCCGCGTGGGAAGCCAGCGAATAACCGCTTGAGCTATGGAGCGGCCTGTATGAACGTAAGTTATGTTGTAGTTCACGAACGAGCGAGCGGTCGTTTGGTTTAAGTTTATCTTGTATACTGTGTCATTCATTATATTTTGACGTGGTACTGCTCGAACACTCGGATCGTGGGTTCGAATCCAAATAGGACCATGGATGCCTACGATTATTCTGTGTTTGTGCTATCCTGTGTGCAGGTAGGGGCCTTGCGACCGTCTGATCCCCCATCCAAGGAGTCCTACCGACTGTGTAAAATTGGCAAAAGCCTAACAAAAGGCCGTAGAGCCATTGATAGATAGATACGTACGTAGGTGGGTAGGTAGGTATGTATGTAGGTAGGTAGATGAGACAGTTTACAATTGACTGTTCGTGCCTGTTATTTATGGGAGTTTTAATTAAAGATAATACTCGACGCGTGATCCGATAAGACGTAGGACTGGATGGGAATACGGGAGAAAGTACTGGAAGTTACTAGTACGAAATACTGCATAGCATTGTGAGACTCCCCACTGAATTCCAAACTAATGTAACGCTAGTGTGGATCTAACGTTTGTTGTGTACTAGGCTCGGAGTAGAGATGAAAGAAAGAAATATTACGTACAGAATCTCGAAAGGAAAACATCTGGAAAAATGCCCGCATGAAAGAACAATTCAATCTTGTTTCCATGCTTACAACCAATTTTCTTGATGTGCTCTTTAATATCCTCCGATATTATTCTCTGCCTTCCAACTGGCAGCTTTCAGAGAGGTTGTTTAGTAAATATTCTGTAAGTATTTCTTGTACTTTTATTCATTTTTTGTGGTGAATATAACGAAGCTGTCTGCAACTCAGACTGTAGAACACCAAATGATTGGATGACGGCGAATAATGAATTGGAAGGGGTGCAAAAGGAAACGGTTGTCCATAATTTTAGGTGCTATCCCAGCATTAGACGGAGGGCCTGAGGAAACTAATATAGCATTGATCACGACAGTTTTTGTCCCGGTAGAGATTTGATCTGGGGACTTCCCGAATACATGTCAAGTTATTGCATGAAGCGACTGGCTGGCTGTTTTTCTATTTTTCCCATCAGAGGTACATTTCCAGCCCACAGTAATTTTCCTCCTCTACTTCACCTGGTGAGACTACGCCTCCTGCTGCTGTAACGTACAAGCCAACTAGCTCTGGGGGCCCGAGTCGTTCTTGAGAAGCTGATAGCTGCCCATTTGGTCAAGAAATTCTACTGATTTACATGTTTACAAGAACCCATCACATTACCCTATCCTGACCCAGGTGATACCACACCATGCTCTCAAGCTTTATCCACTTCAATATTGTAACGCGTTTCAGTGACTAAGACGCGGGTTTGGATTGGTGAATAGGTTTATTGGATCTTCACAAGTCGTAACGACAATTAGTTCTTACATTCTCAAGATTACTGTAACTACAGCACATGTAACGTCACACACCAAGTTTTCTAATTCTTCTTCTGGCCACACTGCTGTTCCCTTAGAACTTCGGAACTCAAGTGAAGTCAATTCCCATTCCTTCATTCTCTCATATCCTCTTGGTACGGACCACGTACAGAAAACACAGACCCCCTATTATTGCCTAGCGCAGACCACACACAAAACAAATCACGTGATAATTATCTCACCAGTCCATTTGCGCACTGATTTTTGCCTAGCATCGAGTTATAAACATTCGTCCTATATTGCTTGTTTATCGCGCCGTTGCCTAGCTATACACGTCACAATATCACCTTCTCATTTACGTCTACGTGTCCCAATTGATGACTGTTCCTTCAGGCCTTCATATTAAAATATTACATACATTTCTTATCTGTCAATAATTTTGTCGTGGCGTTAGCTACGGGACCTCTTTGTTTCGAATCTCGGCCGAGACATCAGTTATTCTCGCTGAGTAGTTTCCTGGATTTCCTCAGTCACACTAGACAAATACGTGGATGGTGTCTCTATTATGCCACGGATTTTCCTTCCAATTTCTTTACAATTAGTTTATCATCATCTTACTCTGTACAGTCTAGCTGCTGACACCGCCGTGAAAACCCACAAGAATATCCTTACCTCCCATTGCGTTTACGTGCACCTTCCAACACTTTCTCTATTTGATAGCCCTTGTTCTTGTACTGTCACTCTTTTGGGCAACCTCGATCAGATTTCCAGGCCGATAGAAAGAGCAACGGTCTAGTAAACCTTGCGAATGGTTCCAGGTCTTATTTTGAAAAAAGTTATTGCTGCTTAAACAAGAAAATACTCGGGATTGCCGGAAATATTTTGAATATGTTGAATCAGAAAAATATGGGCAGTATAACGAAGATGCAAGGAGTTTTCGATCTCACCTGCAGTCAGTCGCTGTACCCTCGTGGATTGTAAGTATTCAGTAGAAGGCGGGACGGGAAGCAATGTCGAAGAGACAATGCCATGCCCATCCGGGAAACGAATTCCGGCCACAGATCCTGTAGCTAATCAACTGGGCGAGTCATCCAGGGCCCTTCTGCATCCCATCAAAATGCAAAATGCAAACTCATAGTCGAGTGTTAAAAAAATTGTGTGCCAATAAAGCCGGAAATTGCGGTACGGAGTAGTTAGCAAGCCCTCTTCATAACCCAGGTGTTCATGGTTCAGTTCTCGACATTCTTGAGTTAAACCATATTTTCTGCTGGCCTCTAGCCAAATTTTACGTAAATACAAGCACCACACTATTGACGGAGGCCGCCATCTTGAAAACCTTTCTGGATTCATCGTTCACATGCTCACCCTCCCATTCGATGCTGTAATCTCCGTAGTTGAGGAAATGTCGCAACATAATCTCGGAAGTATGATATTATTCCGTACACAAGGCAATCTCTGTCTTTCACTGCCATGGCAGGAGTTTCTGGAATGTACCAGCCAGAGCAGGATTAACACAGTTCGATTAGAGGGATCACACTAAGTGTCAGAGCACTGTAGCGTAAAAATGTGGGAAGACCATCACAGGAGGTCATGACTGAAGAAAGTAAAGGCAGCATCAGAGCAGAAAGGCAATTCGTATTCCAGAGTAGGCCATGGAAACGCGGTTGATATGCCAGCAAGCTCGGGATAATAATGGAGACATAGGATCAATTTACCCCACGCGAGAAACAAAGTGCTACCAGCAAAAGAGAGAAAAGGGGATCTGGAGGGTGAAAGAAAGAAAGGAGACAAAGAAACATAGATTGAACCCAAAACAGAGAGAAATGGAGCGAACTCACTGCATTGGAATCACCCTAATAAGAACCTTCAGTAGCTCGCCTTGTTAGGGCCCCGGTAAATGTGTTATCTGGGACCCAGAGTCGGTGACATTTAATACGATTTGACTTTCACTAGAGATTCTCATTACGTCACTTGTCCTGAAGAAAGACACACGGTTTCTGCGGCTGCTTCAGTTTTACCTTCAGTCCGTGTTACGAGATTACCAGCAATGGTGATGGACATTCTTTTCTTTCTGTCTTTCCTGTTTTCTTTTTCTATGCTTCTCCTTTTCTTTCTATCCGTCTTTCCATCTTTCTTTCCTTCGTTCTCTCATTCTTTCTTTCTTTTTTCTGTCTCCATTTCTCTGTCTTTTCTTCTCTTTTCCTTTCTCCCTCCTGATCGGAACGAACAAAATTATGCAGTGACTACAAGCAAGAATGCACACATATATAGAATTTAGAGCCTACATACATACAAATATATATACGTATACTCATAGGCGTATGCTTGAACATATGCACGTATTTACGCTTGTGAAGACCGCGTACAATAATACATAAACACATGAACACAAACGGACAGTACATAAAATGCAGGGGGCACGGGGCACGAGAAATGGGCCCCGTAGAGTGCATTGTTGGCTTTTTTAAGATTGAAGTGACTTCAGACCAGACATTGGGAAACTGGTATCACTTCAGCAAGCCTATCCATCGCTTTAAGAATTTATTAAGAGTGAAGTAGTTACAAAATGTGGCAACTTATGTTACGGTTATCATTTTCCTTGGTGGATTGTGTAAACCGCATTTAAGAAGAATGATTTTATAGGGTAGGGCAAGGGGCACTGGGAATGAGCTTGGGAACCATTGGTTTATGTGATAGAAAACATAATTTTTAAATGCATGCATTAAATATATTCATATATTTATATGGCCCTCGGAGTGGGATGTTGGCCCTAAATTTGTGACTAATCTGGGCTCCGTCTCACATCTTAACGGAAGAAATGACATTGTTTGTTTATATGTAGTGTCACATATGCGGGTTGTATCAAAAGTAAAATATTATTTAGCTCTAAAATAGTCATAATGCCGCCTGCTTTCCGAAAATTCAAAAATAAGGATAGAACTTATGCAGAAAAATATTGTCGTTTGTTTCTTAAGAGTGCTAAAGGTGGAGAAGTGAGAATAGTAATTTCTGAAATCGTTCAATCTGCAGATCTGAAAGGATCAGGCCACTTGTGAGACCTGGGTCTAAATACAGTATAATATTGTGACATGATTCCAGAAAGCCGGAATAGTGAAGTCAAAATAGATGTTCATTAATAGGCAATGTTTCGGTAAACACATTCTCACGACAACGAACACGAAAGCAACAATCAAATAACTTCGCCTTCCCGACAATATAGAGTCAGTATTTTCTGCATGGTCCGTGCAAAATGGTTATAAAAAGTCGCAGTCTGATCGAGTTTCGAGACGCCAGCCTGCCGGGATATGAGTTTGGGAGTAGAGGAATTGAACTGAGTTGAGTCTTCGGAATTAGCAGTTGCAGAATAATGGTAAGAAAGGAATTAGGCTGTGAAAAGAAGACTTCATGTATGTTTTGAAGTAACGGTGAGACGGTTATAAATCCGTTGCCAGGATACGACAAGTGAAGACTGAGAACCCTATTTGTTGGCTAGCTTGGCAACTGCTAACATCACAAGACGGGCCGTGATCCATAGAGCTGATTAAGATTTTGGGAGTGACAGTTCCTCTTCATTTAAAAACCTGAAGTATTTTACGTAGTTAACTCTGAAGCCGCTGTAACTCAATAGTTGCAGTCGGTAACGAGACAGGCTATGGACCTGAAGACCGAGCTTCGATTCCCAGCAAGAACAAGAGATTTTTCGCTACTCCACAGCATCCATACCGGATTATGGTCCAACCAGTCTTCTCCTGTCCAGTGGGTAGCAGGGATTGTTCCACCGGGGGTAAAGCGGCAGGGGCGTGAAGCTGACTACTCACCTCCATCTGCTGCAGGCGTCAAAATTGTTGGAGCGATACCTCCACTCCCCTTACGTCTTCATGGCGTGATACTTAAATATTTAAGCACAGGAACAACTTTATCTTGCTAGGTTATATTTTCATGACTTGGTCAGCATAGCGGGCTTGTTTGGAAGGGAATATCCTCTTAAGTTGTTCTCATCTCTGCTCCGGACATGCAATTCCCTAGTGTGCCACGAGAGTGCACAACTGTCGCTCATAATTTACAATATAATGAAAGACATTTAGAAAACTTTTCCCTTCTTTTTTTTTTCTCTTTTGGGAGAAAAAATTCAGGGATGTGGAGAGAAACTGTAATGAAAGAAGAGAATAAGACAAAAGGAGATAGTAGAAACCACTGGGAGAAGAAAAAGTGTAGGTAGAATCCAAGAACAAGTAGAAAGACACTTCAACGTTTGGGGTGGAAAAGTTTAAATTCCTTGCGAGTAATAGAAATGATGTAGAGGTTAGAGCAGCGAGTTCCATATGTGGAAAGAAAGGGCTAAAGTCAAGTGATACAAAGTATAAAACACAGCTCAAGGACCTCATTGTTCTGCTGCGGTTTTAACTGATTGATGTCAGATGTAACGGCTGTAATTAAGACTTTTATAGTAAAACACATCTTACCACTCTGTGCAAGCAGCGAGCGCTGGATCCAATTTGCTTGCTAACCGGAGTGATGACGTCATGCTAGGAAATACTGACGGGTGAGGAAATGTATTAGGGCCTTGGCTTACCACTTACTTTTATCTACAAAGATTATTTATATTAAATTGATTAATACTTTAACAAATGCATTTTCGTTGCTATCACAGAACTTCCGCAGAACCGTATATCACAAATAACGCAAATCGGAAAGAAGCAGCAGTTAAGGAAGGCCATGGATTAAGAGCCTCGACTGTTAAAACAGCACACACACACACACACACAAACTCGCCCACGCGCGTATTTCTTATTAAAACGTAATTGTGTATATAATTCTGGAAGTAATGGAAGGATGTATTGTAGCATTTTCAGAGTTACGTTGGGAAGCTGTGAGACTCGTCGGTGTCTGTTTGGGTGACTGAAGAAAATAACGAGAAATGGAAATAATTAATAGTCTCTAGCTACAGGGAGACGAACCAGAGTGCTGTGTCAGCAAGATACCCTAATTACAGAAACTGTTCTTAAATCCTGCTTCAATCTATATACAGCGTCATTACGCCCTGTAAATCTTCGGGTATTTCAGTATGTTTACTGCGCTCCTGTAACTAGTAGGATAATACCCTCACGGAAGGATATTTGATGATGGTTTGTTGACGTCATAGAGCTTTGTGTTATGCGGATTGTTTTCTAGAAATATTGAAAACAATAGAAAAAACGATTAATCTATAATGAACTGCTGGAAAGTACTACACTCACCCTTCAGATTTTTTCGAAATATCACCCACCTATATAATACGATGATATCACAGGGGTTCATAATTACGAGATAAATAGGGGGGAAAATATTTTTTATTAATTTATCTATGTGAATAGAGCCTAAATGCTAAACAAAGTCTAAATCAATAGGAATTATGATTCATTAATTTAAGTGATTGCTGGAATGAGTTTGGGTACATCCAACTCGATTGATGCGATATGTTATGACTCGCACGGCACTCGAAAAGCGATAAAAGTCGTGTCAGTGCCTTGAACAATGGCTAGCAAGGTAAGGTTGTCTCTGTGCTTAATTAAGCATTATGCCATGAAGACGTATGGAGGAGTGAAATGTCAGTGGTTAGTTTCACGCCCCGGCGTCTTTACCCACCGATTGGATAGAAGGCTTCTACGACGTGTAGAGGAGAAAGATTTTGCCCCTGTTGGAACACACTGACTAGTTAGTGATATACGAGTACTTACCGGTAGGTTTTCAGCTACATACTATGGCACAACAACTGAGAATGGACTGATTATACTGGCTGGGGACACCGACTGATTTACTGCCTAAGTAACCAACTACTCGTAACTTAACTCCACGGGAGCAGAGTTCCCCGTGAGTCGCTGAAATCGCACCCAGTGGAATCCATTCTACACCTTCCTATCCTGTTAATTTAAACCATATTGTAGCGTGTAGAGCGGTTGCTATGCAACGCCCGCGAGATGGACGGATATATCAAGGCCGTTTCTGGGAAACGGTTCCGTAAACACGTTCACGCAGCAAAAGACAAGAATGAAAAAATAGAAGAGCTATATTTTCTACGTAGTCCGTGCCAAGACGCTATAACCGAGACGAGGTTTGTAGCTGAGTAAGTTTATAGTTCTCTATGGGAGTCTGTGAAGAGAATACTTGGGCCTGGAGGCAGATGAATAACCATTGTTGTAGCCGTTACTAGGAAACGTCTAGTAACAGACTGAGGACACTAGTGCTTGTAACAGTGAACTTAATGTGTAGAAATAGTAATACTGTTATAGTTATTTGTAGTTACGACTTGTAAATGGTCAATAAATCTATTCACCAAACCAAACCCCGTCTGTAGTCATACGAATTAGATTTACAGACTGAAATTTTGTTTGCGTTTATTATGTCGTCATCTGCGATACGTACACGTCACGTCCTTCTTGTTTTGATCGTCGCAGTAGAAAATGTGAACGTCCTCATTACGAACTTCCCTCCATACTCCTTCTACTTCCTGTCTCTTTGTTTCGGATGCTCTCAGCATTTTGTTCTTCCGGTAATTTGAAAGGCCGTGTGTTCTTCCTGTGTGCCAAGAGATCAAATTTTAGATGCATGCCAGACAGTAAATAAAATAATATTTTATATATTTGAATCCTTAGCTTTTCAAGTAGGAGCAATAAAGTGAAAGATTCTGCACTAAATAAAAAAGAGTGACTCCCCCCAGACTATTATTTTTATTTTTATTTTAGTGAGGTGGGACTAAGTCCCTTGCACTGCGGCCACTTCTGACCTGTTGTACCAGCCCCAGACGATATGTGAGGGGGATTGTAGAGCAATTGGTGGAATGAAGATTGGCAGGGGAAACCGAAGTACTCGGAGAAAACCTACCCCAGCGCCACTTTGTCCACCACAAATCCCACTTGACCAGACCCCGGGATCGAACCCGGGCCACCGCGGTGGGAAGCCAGCGACTAACCGCTTGAGCTACGGCGCGGCCTCTCCCCCAGACTAAGTCCCTGTTGTTCTTTGGACCATTTAAAAATGCCTTTCAAAGGCTTGATATAGGTTTGTTCAAGAAATGTAACAATAAACAGAAAAATAATTCACTTACTTACTCTTCTTACTTACTCCTTGACCCTGGGGTTGTCAGTTTTACGCGCCAGCCGCCCTTTACCGCCCCAGAAATATTTCTGGTACTCATTTCTATTAGAGGCTGAGTCGAATCCAGGGCCATAGTGCGTTTGGAAGGATTAGTTAAATTGAAAAAATGTACCTCATCGGGATTTGATCCTGCGACCTTCCGGCTTGTAGCATCGTGCCTCAACCAACTATGCTACCGCGTGCCCCCCGGGCTAGATAGTTTAATTGGAAAAAAAATCGTTGACTTATCCGTAATTAATATGTACATGCATTGTTATGTTTTGGTATATCTCTTTGAGAATAATAGAGAAATATCCCAGGACATTCAATATACAGTGATAATTCGAGATATACTTAAGGTATTTTTGTCCTTCGAATGATTTCTTTGGAAACAAAGTCAGTCGTTTCCAGGGATATGTTTATTTGTTCACCTGACTCGTCCAAGTAGCGATGCTGAAACTGAGTTCTCAGAAACGAGGAGAGTTGAGAGAAATATTCACGGGGCAATCCAAGTTGGGAAAATCATCGAAAGTTTGCGGGGGAAAACAACCCATGAGAAACGATGTAAAAAAAAAAAGAATTTTGTGGAAAACTTTCATTCCAAAGAAACTTTTTTCTATTCTCTTTATGATCATGGGTATGATGTTTTATGCTTCAAGTGGGGGGGGAGTTTTGGTTGGAACACATGACTGAGTGAAAATGATCTTCATCCTTCTTATGTAAAAAAATTTCATCCTTCAAAAGTCGCAAGAAGTTATTCTTTTTACTTTGGTTTCTTGCAAGTTGCCCCCGCTTCCCCTCCCGCCGGCTAACTCAGAAGCGCAGGAATATCTCCATTTGTTGGCAACACGTCAGGGATCCTGTCGAGTTATCTCTGGCGGCAAGCGGCAACTGAACAGCCGCAAACTGCTATCATTGTTGCAACAGATCGTTCCTCACGATACCTGTGCTGTGAAAGTAACAGCGCATGCGCCTCTTCGCCTGTCTAGATCTCCGGTGTGATGATTAGTAAATGGCTAATTGGAAGGTGTGTGGATGGTAAGGGGACCAGCCTCTGTGGTCTAGTGGTTCCTGGCTACAGATCCAGATGTCCGGGTTCGATTCCCGGCGCTACCAGCTTCTTCTGAGAAGTAATGGGTCTGGAACGGGGTCCACTCAGCCTCGTGAGGATAATTGAGGAGATATTTAAAGGAAATAGCGACTCCGGTCTAGAAAACCGAAATTAACGGCCGTGGGGATTCGTTGCTCTGACCACGCGACACCCTCTATCCGCAAACGTTGGCACTACTTCGCCGGCAAGCGGCGGTCACTCAGCCGGTATAATTCGCTTGCGGACTAAAATCACGGAGTTTATTTTTCATGTTTGTTTGTGGATGGAAAGGGTAATAGCCTTGTTCCAACTCTCATCTCGGAATTTGCCGAGAGTGACTAAGGGAAAGAACAGAGGGATTGCTGGCCTCAGAGCTGGGATTTGAAGCCGTACCATCCGAAACACGAAGCAGAAATGGTACGAACTCATCGTGACGTCCGTTCTCAGGCGTGGAGGATAGAAACATGACGAACGTGGGAACTTCTAAATTTAAACAATACGCCGTTGAAATTAGGGTAATAAACCTTTGGACAGTGACAGANTAGCTTCATTGAGAAATCTGAGAATGATCCACGGACGTTTCTTTTCGTTATACCTACTTTTATGAACAGTTTATTATAGAAGCATCAACAACAACAAAACAAACTTTTGGCTTTGTAACAGGAATGTCCAGTCTTCTGCAAGGAAATATTTTAAATCCATTGTAATTATTCAGAAAAGGTTTCACATTTTAATCACTTCGAAATTCGCACTTCTATGAAGCTGCACATGTTTTTAAGCAATGAAATACATAGGGCCACGCGGTAACGTACTTGGTTGAGTCACTATGCTAAAAGTTGGAAGGTCGCGGGTTCGAGTCCCGATGAGGCGGATTTTTTTTTTCAATTGACCTAATCCTTCCA
>NW_019738952.1:1430060-1442491 GCF_002891405.2 Cryptotermes secundus | reverse complement strand
TGGGTTTCTTGCGTGGAAATATATACTGGTATGTATTACAATTTTCAAAGAAATATTCGGTCACTATACCCCTGCATCAAGATTTAAGATTGTGATACTTAAACATTATCAGATAAAATATAATTGTAAAGGTAAAGTTGTCCCTGTGCTTAACTAATTAAACACTACGCCATGAAGGCGTATGGGGGAGTGGATATATAGACCCGCATTTTCTTGACCTCGGCACTAGCCAGAGGTAAGTGAACAGCTTCACGCCCCGGCCACTTTACTCCGAGGGAAAGAAACCCCGGTATCAATTGGATAGGAGGTCGGGTGGACCACAGAGCCTGTCCGAACACTGTGGAGAAGATAACATTCTTGACCCTACCGGGACTCGAATTCCAACCCCTCGATCGTCCAGCCTAGCCAGTCACTATACCGACTACGCTACCCCGGCTTCACAAAATATAATTGTATATATAAATTATCTCAATTCTTTGATACTGATAACTATCATTAATAGTTCCAGTTATATTCGTATCCAAGTTGNTGTGTTTGCGCTTATTCAACGACTGTTTCAGTACTTAGGTTAGATCTGTATAATCGAATGTCAGCATGATACCGAGCAGGTTATTCTAGTAGTTTCGGCCGGGATACTGGTTGTCCTGATTCCGATGTTTCGTGGTTTTCGTCAGCCTCTGCAGGAAAATTCCGTGATAGTATCCTGATTAGGCCTTTGCCGCTTCTTTCCAAATCCTTTATATATGTCATCCTACCATTCATTGATTTGGGGCACGCGATAGCGTAGCTGGTTGAGGCACTTTGCTACAAGCCGGAAGGTCGCAGGATCGAATCCCGATGAGGTCATTGGATTTTTTTCAATTGACCTAATCCTTCCAGCCGCACTATGGCCCTGGGGTCGACACAGCCTCTGACAGAAATGAGTACCAGGAATGTTGTTGGAATGTTCTTTGGAGTAAAGGGCTGCCGGCCCGTAAGGCTGACTACCTCACCGCCATCTGTGAACGTATTGTCCAGAAAATGTGGGAGACTCGACGTCTCACGACCCAATGGGCCTCCACGGCCTGTTCCAGGGATAGCTTTACCTTTTTTATAAATACATCGAGGAGTACGCCACGAAATGCTGTTCGAGGATAGACACGTTTAGTATCACCCTCTGTAACGTTCAAGTCTAAATTGGCACTCAGATGATGAAATCCCTTTCGAATTTTCTGCAAGAACGCGGATTTATTTACTTTCAGTGCGATTAAATAAACAAGAATGAGAAGCACATTCCAGAACTGGAATAACCCTTCTTTGTCTCGGTCTTGTCATATCGCTCCCGAGAGCTTCCTTAGAAATGTTATCAAATGAAAGCATTCCAGCCATACCTTCTGCAACTTCTGTTTGTCCATTCGATTGGACAAATGCATTGGTATAATCCAATAAGATCTTTTCCAGTATTTCTGATATTTTCCCCTAGGGTTAAGAAAAATCGAAGGGCGGTTAGAAAGAAGCCACGAGGGCTAGAGCAGACAGGTTGCTCTAATGGAGGCTGCGATTGCCTCAAAACAAGAGACTGTCTGGCTACGCTCATTTATCAGCGTTATTAAATCAGACTCCTCCCGTGGAATGGGGCAAAGCACTCGCTGTGTTTGGCACTGGCTGGATGGAAAAGTTCAGCAGATCTAGGAGGGGGGTAAGAAGGATAGTGGAACGTACAAAAATGTAGCAATTTACCGGCAGAGAGTGGGAATTTACCTTGTACACTGCAGAAATGTGAGCTTCTGACGGTAGCGAAGGGAAAACTTGTATGAAGTTACAATGCGCCGGGTTTAGGAACTTGTGCATGAAGAGGTTAATTTTTTATTAAATTTTGTTACTGACAGATTTAGAAGAATATATGGGTTAAAGACGAGTGCTGGAAATCCGTTTTAATAAACTAACACACATTGTTGTTGGATAGTTTCGGGGAGAATATAGTACTTCTGGTAACGTCTTGTATTGACAAAATCGTAGATTTAACCTACGAGACCTTTCGCCCAATGAGATTTTTCACCTAAAGGACCGTTCTCTTGTAATCGGTTATAGCAAGTATTTATCTACTTTCTTTTCTTTTTCTTTATGACTGGTTTCATACTAACGAAAATATATAAGCAGTTGTGTTTTGAGGGTTCTCGCAGAGATGGATTTGGAGATATAACACCGTACATTCCGTTGACTTCTACACGGTCTTATATCTCAGAAATCCGTAATTACCGTTGACTTTCAAAGGACTACCTAACGTATCTCGTATCTCGGAGGATAGAAATGCTAACATCGTACTTGTGTGTAAATACTTGGCAGTGTTCATGTGTTTCTCGTGTTATTACCCACAAGAATGCTGCCATGCTTAATCAAAACTGAAATAGGAGGAAATACCTTAGCATAATAACTTATTCATGTTTCATAAACACACTAAAGAAATGAGAGAGCATAATGGAATTTTGTAAATAAATAGAAATGCAATGGGAAATCCATAACGAGAGTCAAAAGAAGACAGTCATGATCCCGACCCAGACAGTTTGGATTTTGAATTACTTACCCTGCATTTTGATGACGAGACAGCAACATATACTTACTTTTCTCTGTGTTTACTTCTAGATCTATCTCCTTACTTGCGGCAATTAAAGTTTGTGTGCTTTTCTACATTAATGGTATCTACATTATCACCCAGTAGATTCACATCATCGGCATAGGCCAACAGCTGATGGTCCCGTTTAATTTCAGTCCCACCTGGTTTCCCTGGACCTTCCAAATTACATATTCTAAAGCAAAGTTGAGGAGTGGCGATAAAGCATCTCCTTGATTTAGACCATTCTGGATAGGAAATTTATCAGACAGATGTTTACCTACACGGACTTTAGGGTACGTTTCCTTTAAACACATTTTAATCAGCCTGACTAGTTTCATGGGTATACCGAACTCTATCAGAATTTTGAACAATACTTCCCTCCTAACTGAATCGTAGGCTTTCTTGAAGTCTATGAATAGCTGATGTACTGTCTCATCGTACTCCCATTTTTTCCTGAATATCTGACGAATGCAAAAGATTTGATCTGTAGTTGATCTGTTATATCGAAACCCACACTGATTTCATCTATGTATGGACTTGATCTTGAGAGAAAAATGTTGGATACAATTTTGTATGAAGTTGATAGACCGTAGTGTTTCACCTCCTGCTTGAAACAGTTCTGCCTGGAATTTTATTACTACCTAGCGAATTGTACATTTCAACTTTGTAATTAATGTATTAGTTAGAAAATTTAACGTTTGCGAGTTAAGGCCGTTGGGTGTGTTGCTTTGCCTGCTGTCCTATTCAAATCTGAGTATAGTGATTATGAAGGTTTATATTAAAATGGATCTTGGAGTGATAGGATGGGATGGTATGGACTGGATTGATCTGACTCAGGATAGGGACCGGTGGAGGTGGAAGGCTCTTGTGAAAACAGTAATGAGCATTCGGGTTCCATAAAATGCTGGGAAATTTTTTAATGGTTGCACAATTGGCGGCTTCTCAAGAAGGGCTCAGCTCCATGAGTAAGTAAGTAAGTATTATGAAGGTTTAACAGCAGAGAATAATTTTTGGGAATGATTAGCTTGAAATTATCTTAGAGAATTCTTTCCTGTGGGCTATAATGCCAAGTAGCTCAATTAAAGGCAGTCAAGGTTTCCGGGGGAATCTCGCTTCCATCTTCAGGGTGGAATAAAAATGCAAGCACAAAACCAGCATGAAGCAGGCAGTAAGATGGAAGTGATATGTTCCTCCGAAACGTTCGTTTACTTTCGCCCTAACTGCGCTATGTAATATCCCATAAGATAGAACTTTCCTTAACCATCGCTGTGAGATCCGCAAATCCAACATAAATTTACTGTTTTAATTTTGGAATGTAGTTATTGCGAGCGTTTTTGTTTGTCAGTTCTACTTATTGTGAATGTTTTAAATTGTAAAACATAAATGCTCTTAGTTGTAAACTGTAGTTATTTTGAATGTTTACATTGTAAATATAATTACTGTGATTGGTTTAATTTCAAAATACAAAATTTTGTAATTCTCTTTTATTATTACGTATAGCTATTATGAGTATTTTTAATTGCGTAATGTAATTATTTGGCGCATTCGGCTGCTCGGAGGAGCCATGGAATTTGAAAGTACAGAAACAAATCGCTCTGAATCGTAAAAATGTTGCTAAGGTTCAATCTCAGGCCGCGCCATAGCTCAAGCCGTTAGTCGCTGGCTTCCCAAGGCGGCGGCCCGGGTTCGATCCCGGGTCTCGTCAAGTGGGATTTATGGTGGACAAAGTGGCGCTGGGGCGGGTTTTTTCTGAGTACTCTGGTTTCCCCTGCCAATCTTCATTCCACCAATTGCTCCACAATCGCCCTCATCTATCATCTGGGGCTGGTACAATAGGCCACAAGTGGCCGCAGTAAAAGGGGCTTAGTCCCACCACACTAACAATAATAAAAAAGGTTCAATCTCGACGATAAACTGCAGCGTTATATTAGCACACTCCCTTCAAATTTTGGTATTTCGTATCTATTTAGTAATATGTTATCTCACAGAATTTTCTGTGAAGACTCCGTATGAAGTTCTGAAATCTCTAGCGTCGTGCAAGACTTGAGAATGTTGAGAATAGCAAACTAAAACGAAGAAGGGCCAGTCCATGTGCTGTTTGAGCGAGGATGCTTCATTGTCACTTAGTAGCACAGGCCGTCGCAATATCATTAGGAAATTGCTAGATTATACTCTCACGTATTTTATGGTCGTGACCAATAATAACGGGGGCACGCGGTAGCGTAGTTGGTTTGAGGGGCTATGCTACAACCCAGAAGGTCGCGGGTTCAAGTCCCGATTAAGTCACTGGATTTTTTTTTTCAATTGACCTAATCCTTCCAGCCTCACTATGGCCCTGGGGTCGACTCAGCCTCTAACAAAAATGAGTACCAGGAATTAATGAAATAATTTTCTTGGGAGTAAAGCGCGGCCAGCGCGTAAGGCTGACAACCTTACCGCCATCTATGAGCCGATTGTCTAGATAACGTGGGACCCTCAACGTCTCACAGCCCTATGGGCCTCTACGGCCTGTTACAGGGATAGCTTTACTTTACTTTATCTTTGGCCTTAAGAGGATGCAGACTGTTCCGCTCTTCAATATCTTTAAATGCCGTGCGATGCGGATACCTGTCAGTGTATCATCATAACGAGCCTGAAATTCTGTTCGTTTCAAAGATACTGTACCTATATTTTTCTTTGTTTCAGGTAACAAAATGATGTTTTCCTCCGGCTACAGATTTCAACATGGGAGGTAGGGAGACCTCGATCCTTTCTATGTTCTATGTCGTTGTAGCATTACTCGTGAAATTACATTGCTGCATTGTTATATTCCGAAGTAACCATAGTAGGCGGCACGTGTTTCGGGGATATTGCCCAGGTCGCTGGCTAATAAAAATAAGCCAGAGAAGTGGATCGACACTCAAACATTGGGGATTTTAATGGATTCAGAAGGACTTTCAGCTTCGTTGGGAAAATGCATTCAAATATTAGGAAAAATTAGGAACCATGAAAGGAGACACTTTAAGGACATAAGTACTGGAGGAATTGGCAAGAAGTAACAGTTTCGCTGTGAAGCCTATTGGAATTTCGCCGCTTGAAAGATCGTAGTTGCGAAGAAAAATGTTAATACGAAATTTGCGAATAGCGCCCTGTGAAGTGACTCCTTTTGAGAACTAATTTTCACTACACCGGCCCCGATACTTTAGCCTAGGTTCGTCGCTCCGAAAAGTGGCGAGTCTGGCCACTGCATGAAGACGTTTTCTCTGGTGTTGCTAGCAAATTCTCCTGAATAATGGGTGTCGAAATTCACTGCAGTCCAGGGTAAGATTAAAAAATTGGAGTTTTGGTGACAGTAATATATCTTATTACCCTAAAATGGAGTGATTATTTTCAGCATTCAGTTCACCCCTCTGAGGCAACGCCGAGTTCGATGGATGCGACTAAGGAATTATGTCCCGTACACGTGATATCATGCATGAGATTAAGAATTTGTTGATCGGACGCACTAATATATTCAGTTATATGGAAGGTTTTGTCATAATTTGTTTTATCAGATCCGTATCCTGAATATCACCACGAATTTTCACTCTCTCCTCACGCAGAGAGGAATACACCAAACACGACTGTTATAACAGACACGAGAGAGAGGAGGAGTAGGTGATGAAGATTATGATGATGGTGATGGAAAGGAAGGAGAAGAAGCATATCCTCATGTGGGTTCTAAGAGAAGTTAAGGGAGAAATCAGAGAGGGATCAAGAAGAACTTTGTTTCCTGTTTCATGAGCTGGAAGAGGGTGAATGTTGTTTTTCACTGATCCGAATGCTTAAGTTGGAGGGAAAGGTGAATTTTTCCCTCTGCTTCTTTAATTAAGCATTACGCCATGAAGACATATGGGGGAGCGAAGTTACATCTCCACCTTTCTTGACCATAGCACTAGATGGAGGTGAGTGGTCAGCGTCACGCCATACCTTCCTTAACCCCGGGGAAAGGTGCCCCGATACCCGTTGTATAGGAGGCTGATTGGGCACCATAGCCATTCTGGGCGCTGTGGAATAGACAAAAACCTCTTGCCTCTGCCGGGAATAGAACCATGGCCAGGCGCTATTCCGACTCAGCTATCCCAGCTCAGTAAGAGGCGAGGAATCTCTTGACCAGTCGAGCGACTCTTAGCTTGTCAAGAAGATCTCTACTCCTTATGGCCGTGGGAGATCCCATCTGTATGTAGCAATCAGACCAATAAACTAGAACTATGGAACTCTGTAAATATGTGCTGACTAGCCGAAAGAGAAGTAGCTTCTGAAGAAGATCCTACTCTGTCGAGTTCTGGGATAGTACACTTGAACGGAGAGCACTTAGCCCAGTAAACTACAACTACAACCCTGTAGATGTTTGTTGGAGGCTACTTAGAGATGATGCACCGAGTTTCATATTCAGCATTCCTCGCTTCCGCTTTGCTGTTTATCTTCCGTAATTGCTCCGCCCCCAGCCCCCCCCCCTACCCTGGACTGTGCCGAGAACAAATGGGAGCATACGTAACACTCACGGGGCTTTGTGTCAGTGCCTCTTTCATTCCCAACTCACTCGCCTTCGCTTCACGTGAACTGAACTCACCGCTCTCAATAAGATACACACTCTAATTTAGTGTAGTTTCCTAAAGGGAACAGAATTAGAGTATTGCGCACCAATGCACAATTTTAATATGTGCATTCGAAGCACAACGCCCACTTGGACAAGAACCGGGATAGCTCAGTCACAGAAATAACTGGTATGTTTGGACGGCCTTGTTCTAGTTCCCGGTAGAAGAACGAGTGTTTTCTTTTTGTAACCTCACTCACACCATCTTTGGCTTCTACCTATGTAAAGGATACGCTTGCTTACTTACTTACTCACTCATGGAGCTGAGCCCTTCTTGAGGAGAAGCCAAATCCGCAGCTACTCAAGAATTTTCCAGCATTTTCATGGAACTCAGAAGTTCATTATGGTGCTCAAATAGCTTTCCACTGATCGTACCGTGAGCCAGATGAATCCACTCCATACTCCCCCTTCCTTGATTCCATGTCGGAGGCTACGATATATTTTCTTTTGTGAAATTCTAATGTTCACCTAGCGTCATATCGTGTATGTTGTTTCGTAATATCAGAACGTATTCTGTAGTAGAAATGTGAACTTCTCTGCAGAGGTTGATGGTACCAGCGCCACTGTGTGAGAAGTATCTTGTGTGTGTTTGAAAATGACAAAAAGCTACCCTATATTTTGATCGTGTCTAAAAATTTTCATGATGGAAGTCTGTACTGGGGATCGTTGTGGAACGAAACAGGTCACCAGGCTACATTAATTTATACTTTCTGCTATCCACTTAAAGGAAAGCAGTAGACGCATTTGCTTTCCAGAACTTGTTATTCTTGGAAATAAGAGAACTAAGTGGATTAAGCAGGTAAATGGAGCTCCACCCTTCTTTGTGTTAGTGGAGGGAATGTCAGTGTATTGTAAGCACTTATACTGGGTAACATAACCTAAGGGGTCATTGATCGACTTCCGATATGACTACATCGTCCCACATGTAGTACAAGGCTTCGCACTAACTGTACAGTCGTGTCATCCTCACAAGCAAAGCCGATTGTTCATCTGGCCTTGTTGTTAGTATTTTTGTTGTTCTTGTACTTGTTACGGTACATCTGAAGCCTGTTTCGACCCCCCCACCCCCAGATACGGCTTCAGAGTAGTGTGTTGCAGAACATTCCTTATTTCTCACTACATCACAACGCCCAGATTTCTGTCTTATAGGCAGAACGATAACAGTTTATGAACTTTTTAATTACCTTCAAATACAAATTCGCTGAAGAGTAAGTGCAACTCTGTTGTGTCCACTGACTAATTCCATGGAACTGAATATTTCTTGAGAAGCTACCAGTCGCTCAGCTGCTCAGGAATTTCTCAGCATGTTATGGAACACGAAGGTTCATTACCACATTCACAAGAGCCCTCCGCTGGTTCCTAATCTAAGTCAGATGAATCCACTCCATCTCAATATTATATTCCCACCTATGTATTCCCACCTTTCTAGTAGCCTCTCTTCTTCTGGTTTTGCCCCCAAAAACCTACACGTACTTCCCTTCTCTCCCGTGCTTGCTGCATACCCTTCCCATCTCATCATCCTTGTCCGGAACATTGTAATTATATTTGGCGGAAGGTTCAAGTTATGAAGCTCCTCATTATTCAGTCGTCTCCATTTCAGTGAAAATAATCCCCTCACCCTGTTCTGAAATACCTCCAATCCATATTATCCCTTAATGTCAGAGACCTGGTGTCACACCCATAAGAAAACTAGGGGCAAAATATTTTGTTTTATTTTTACGTTTTCATACACCAGACGAGAAGACGAAAGTTCTGAACTGAACGGTAGAAACGTTACCCGAATTCAGTCTACTCTTAATTTCCTAATGAATCAAATTTTGATTTCTTACTGTCATTCAAAATTTTTTGAAGTTTGTCACATTTTCAAGTCATCTATCAGTTGTCTTTATCTTACTATCCAGTTTGGCAACGCAACATGAAAATATACATAAGTTTTCTCTACGTTAACTTCTAGACCGGCAGTCTTATTAGGGACAGCTAGAGGTTCTAGTTTTTCTTTATCGTATTTACGTTATCTCCTAATAGATTTACATCATCATCATAGAGATATATTCTCTTTAACGGGTTTTTTATTATTATTTAATCTCGCTTCTGCCACTTTTCAATTCGCCATAAATTGTGGCACGTGAAACAAAACAAGTTTGGCAAGATTCCTTCATCGGAGTTTTCTGCAGTGACTCTGCACAACCAGAGGAGAGCAGGTGGTGCAACAAACACATTCCTCAAGATTGAGGAAGCAAAGTCGCTTTATGCTTATTAGAGACATGCGGCAAGTTACGGCGAAGCTTAAAGCTCTGACTGGGGTAACGAGCAGCTGCCTCCCGTTTCATGAAGAAGCCGGAGATTTACAGACGTCCCGCGAACCTCCTTGAAAGTGCCATCACTGTTCAAGTTTGCGAGCTCTTAGCGAACGTAGTTCCAGGCCATCACTTATTTATTAATTGCAACTGCCAGTTCGGCTTTTTGCAGCACTTAAACGATAGCAGGCCTCTCAATTATAAGTTTAACATTAACTGGCTGGGTTTATAAAGTAAGTGAAAGATTTGGGATATTAAAAACGAACATCTAAATATAGGCATGACTGTAATTTTCTTCATTGTCTGTCTTGTGTTTTGTAACACAAAGTTTCGGAAACTGGGTGTGTTTTCGGTATCAGGCGTTAGACAGGAAAGGTTCCTGATCAGTTAACCTCGTTTGAAGGAACTAGGCTCAAACACTAGATCAGTGATGACGGCGAAAACCGAACAAGTTTTCGAATATTTTTTAAGAGCTCGAAACAGTGGACAATATCCTAAATAACAGTCGTTTCAATTACACACCATTGTCAGAAACATGAAGAAGAACTAGGTGTTTAGATTATGTTCTTCTGGGCTATGACACCGTATAGTCTTCTAACTGGTTGCCAGCTTTTCATAGAGAACTGGTACCTCCATCTCCAGGATGTATGCAGCAGGTTCAGTCGAAACGCTGATCACCTACGAGACTTCACGCTGTCATGGCCAAAAGTCGTTTGCAGTTTATTCGCGTGAAGACCTCCACTCTCTGGGAGAAATTCGTGGTTTGCACCCGTCATCTAGTAGGTCTCCTGTTAGGATAATGAACTCTATGGGATGGATATGTGGTTGTGATCGGGCAAAAATAAAAGGAATTATATTTTATCGGCCACTGGAAGGATACCATTTTGGGTGAAGCTCATGAGGGTGGACGGAATTGAAGATTGTTTTTAGTTGCAGGTTTCGGTATTAGCGATGTCCAGCCTTCGGGTTCTGCTATCTAAGAATCTCTTTGACTAATAGTCTGTGCTTTATACATTTTTTATAATGTGACGAATTTTACCATTGCTGGGTAACGGATTTTTTAAGAATTTTCCAGCACCAACGAATAGATGCCGAATTAACACATGTTGTTACGAATGTAGATCCTTACAGACCAATTCAGTACAAGGCGCGTTTCCATGACAACAGACAGGCAACTGATATTTTCCAGTTTTAACGGTAGACTTTAAAAAAAAAGCCGTGCAGGGAAGAAACAGTCAGTCGTAAAAGAGTTCAGTGTTCAGCTGTGGAAGCTGAAGAAGTGACCGATTCATAAATCAGAACCAAGTCAGTCATAGTGGAAGAGCAGACCCTCGGTAGTCCAGTCAGGAATGGAGTGAGTCTCAGACAGGCATTAATTCTGCTGTTATAATGGGTTGTAATTGTATTATAAGTGTCAATAAATCCAATCATCCAACCTACAACCCATTCTTATTAGTCACGGAACCCCGGACATATGACAATATATACCTATATGTACATGTTAGTACTGTGACTTGTCCTTACTGGCGCACTGGGCGGGAGAATGGTAGCCCTAGGAGAGACTGAATTTCTTTCCCTTGAAGAATTCAGATAGTACATAATTAGGACAATCAGGCTGGCCCTATCATGCATTGCTTTATAACCAGATTTACACTTAATTAATAGAGAAGATAGTAGACCGATTTTCTTGTAGAAAATCGTGCAGCAAATCATATTGAATTTCAGTGCATTGTGGCACACTTTGACAAGAAGACAGAGAGTAAGGTAACAAGGAAATGCGAGGAGGGCTGGGAGGCCTCAGCGTTACCTTGAAGGAAGTGGAGAGGCATACAGTATACCAGAATGATACGGTATTACCTAACTAGAGGAAACACGAACAGTAATAGAAGCAACATGAGACCGAACTTTTCCGTAACATTTATTCCGTGTGAAAGCAAATGGATATATAACTTAATGCAGTTTTACAAAGAATGTTTTCAGAGCAGGGAGACTTCGTAAAACACACAATAACTATAAGAGATGGTTGTTTTAGCATAAAAATAAACTAACTTTACGTGCACGTCCCTTCACCAAAATAGAAAATAAGACTAATTCCATGCGACGACCGTGCCTTAGCTCAAGCGGTTAGTCGCTGGCTTCCCATCTCGGCCGCCCGGATTCGATCCTGGGTCTGGTCAAGTGGGATTTGTGGTGGACAGTGTGGTGCTGGGGCAGGATTTCTCCGAGTATTTCGGTTTCCCCTGCCAATCTTCATTCCACCAATTGCTCCACAATCACCCTCACCTATCATCTGGGGCTGGTACAATAGGCCAGAAGTGGCCACAGTGCAAGGGACTTAGTCCCACCCCACTAGCAATAAGAAGACTCCATGCGACCGAGTGCTTCAGAAGTCAAGAATTTCCCCGCCTTTTATAGACACCGAGTCCATCACTGTTTCCCATTCTAAACCTGAATAACACAACTGTCATCACCGCACTCTACTTCTTCAAGAGTGATTTTCGTGGAATCTTTCCATCCAACCCAAGTCCCTCTAGCTTTATTTCAAGTTTCTCGACGAAACTTCTGTGTGCAGTTCTCATTTCCCATCCGTCTTCTATGTCCTGCACACTTTGTTTTCATTGGTCTTATCGCGGTAATGGTGTTTGGCGCACATCGCAAATTACAAAACTCCTCATTATACATCATTCCTTCCGAGAGATAAAAGACGAAGGCTTGCAGACGCAATTAACAATAATTACCATAATTACATCGTTTAAATAATAACGGTCTTACATCTAGAGATGAACCTATACTTAATTTTCTCTAGTGAAGCGGCCTCCGTAGTCTAGAGGTAACGTTCCCACCTCATGACTCGTAGTACGCGGGTTCAAACCCGGCGGAGGTCGTGGAATTTTTAAGGGCGGAAAAATTCAGGGAACAAGTCCTC
>NW_019738952.1:1375632-1429880 GCF_002891405.2 Cryptotermes secundus | reverse complement strand
TGCCAAGCTAGCGGAGGGCGAACTCGCTGGCTTGGTCGGGACTGATGGTAAGCACCAGTATCGGTAAGGTATAGAGACTGGTAGAATATCATAGAGGGAAGTACAATGGACCAATACTGGTGTGAGTGCATGGGGAAACCCACCCTCTCTAATAACTAACTAACTATCTAATTTTCTCTATGTTTAATGTAGACCGTTTTTAAATTATAGACAAACTTATAATATAACGGCAGTTAACACACGTTTTAAAATACGTCATAGTTCAGACACTTAGAGACGGTAGTAATAAATCCAAATGAAATTCATGATGAAATTAATATCTATTTTTTCTTTTTATTTCAGCGGTCAGAGTGAATAATATTTGTTATCTTCTTGATATTCTGTCAGCATCCAGAGAAATCTTGATATGGATGTGAACGTAGACGTAGAACCATAAAAATACAGCTTTTCGTGAAAATGATGAATATACTGTCACATATGCGAGGGTTACGTCGTGACTAACAACAAACTCTCAGTTACATTTCACCCACTCAAGTAATTCCGGCCTCCTTAACTAGGCGTAAAGCAGAAGACTAAACCGAGGATTTGGTTACTCTGTTTAGCTGCTACGGTATTTCGTTTAGTTTGTCTTGCAGTGACTTAGTCATTAAGTAGGTTATTGCGGGGAAGCAGAGTTATACAAAGAAAGGGGCCTTATGTAATTTAAAATCTCTGGTCTTAGTAGACGGAACATGGTAGATATACAAGTATATGTAACCTAAAAATATAGCACGCATAGGTTGCGGTAAAAGCATGAAATATTTTGGATGAGAAACCAAATAGGTAGTACCATGCAGAACAAGGTGTGAAAATGAGAGTGATTTTCAGNCTGAGAAATCAATTATTTTTTTTTTAATTAACTGCGTATTTACAATCTGCTCTCTTATTTGTGGAGCATTAAGTAAATCTGTGGGCGAGTGGCATGAGTGGAGCATTCATCCTCTGATGAATCTCCTATCAGTCCTGTAGATGGTGAAATCAAAATGAAGAGGGAATATCACTGTGTCAGTGCGCCTTACAAGGCTACGTTTAGATGTCCTGCCGAACACAAGTGTCGGAGAAGTGCTCGTCCCATCACGGCGAACCGTTGTCTACATTTACTCTCGAACAAGTGCGTCACATTATTGTTCCATACTTGATACGAGAACTTTGATCCCAAGTTAAATTTAATTGCAACAGTTTAATTAGCGTTTAAACCGTTATGTAATTATGTAATATTAGATTAAAAATAAATTTCAATTAAATGAATAACAAACTGTAAAAATTAAAATATAAAATTGTCCTTGTATATTACTGAGTAAACACTAAGCCATGGACTGCGCCATAGCTCAAGCGGTTAGTCGCTGGCTTCCCAACGCGGCGGCCCGGGTTCAATCCCGGGTCTGGTCAAGTGGGATTTGTGGTGGACAAAGTGGCGCTGGGGCAGGTTTTCTTCCTGCCCATCCTCATTCCACCAATTGCTCCACAATCACCCTCACCTCTCATCTGGGGCTGGTACAATAGGCCAGAAGTGGCCGCAATACAAGGGACTTAGTCCCACCCCACTAGCAATAAAAAAAAAAGCACTACGCCATGAAGGTATAGGGGAATGGATGTATAGACCCACGTTTTCTTGACCTCGGCAATAGTTGGAGGTGAGTGGTCAGCTTCATGCCCCGGCCGCTTTACCCCGGAGAAAGAACCCTCGGTACCCATTAGATAGGAGGTTTGGTGGATCCAAGAGTCGGTCTGAACGACATGGAGAAGTGAAAATTCTTGACCCCACCGGGATTCCAACTCCGACCCCTCGGTCGTCCAGCCCGTAGCTAGTCGCTATACCGACTGCACTATCCCGGCTCAATAACAAACTACTCGTATAAAGCCAGCAGTTCGTGTTGTAGGATTTAAGGTCCTCACAGCGGTGGTTCTGAAGGGTACAATCTTCTGGGGTATAACTTTGTGCAGCGCTTCGAAAGTCGCCCGAACTTTCGTAAGAACATGGCGCCTCCAGCTTCAAGGGCCGAGGAATAATCCAAGCCAGGAACCAGCATGATGTAGCAGATTTCTGCTTCGATCCTGAATGTGGAAGCGACATGCTCCTGCGAAACATGGTTTTATATTCAACCAATTGCACGGCATTATATATCACAACTTAACACTCTTCACAACCACCGTTCTGAGAACCTCAAAATATTCTTTACCCCGTTCACAAGAACCGGCTACTGGACCCATATTCTGTATCGTTCTTCAGCCATATGCACCCTCATAACCTATTCTTACAGGATCCATTTTAATGTAATGTAACACCTATGGCTGTAAAGAATTTTGCATTTCTCCGTGTCGTCCAGACCTGCTCTGGGGCCCGCCCAGTCTCCTAAACAATGGGTTCCGGGTGCTCTTTCCCCGGGGCTAAAGCGACTGGGACCCGAAGCTGACCACTCACCACCAGCTAGTGCCGAGGTCAAGAAAATGTGGATCTATACATCCACTCCCCATACGTCTTCATGGCGTATTAGTTAAGCACAGGGACAACTTTACCTTACCGACATATCTCCAAAGATTTCCCTCCACATCTTTCCACAGAATTTTTTGTATGGATTTTTTTGTCTCCTCATGCGTGTTACATCTCCCTCCCATGTCGTCTTCTTCGTTTAGGTCCGTTTCATAATCATATTTTGTCGTGAGTAAAGTCATGAAGCTCCTCATTATGTAAATGTTTATGTCCTCTTGCCAGCAGCCCCTTCCTCCGGTCTAAGTTTTATCTCAACCCCCCTCAATCTGTTTTCATCCTTGAAGGTGATAGACCAATACAGAATGTATCAGAATGTAACACTATATTTTAAGGCCGCGCCATAGCTCAAGCGGTTAGTCGCTGGCTTCCCACCGCGGCAGCCCGGGTTCGAACCCGGATCTGTGTCAAGTGGGATTTGTGGTGGACAAAGTGGCGCTGGGGAGGATTTTCTCCGAGTACTTCGATTTCCTCTGCCAATCTTCATTCTACTAAATTCTCCATTATCATAATCACCCGGCGCAGGCTACAATAGGTTAACCAGTGGCCGCCGTGCCGAGTGGACCAATTGGACTCAACCCCCCACTAAGCGAATTAAAAGAAAAACTATATTTTTGTTTATTTTGAGTTTTATGCTTTTAGATAGTAGACACTCACAAATATCATAACTGAATGTAGGCACTTTTCGAAGATTTAACCCGACTTTAATTTCTTCGTTGCCGTCATTCCATAATATTTGCTTTGCCACTTTTTTATAATACTCGTCATTGTGCCGTAATTCTGTTGCAGTTTTTGGTGTCGAGACATGAATATATACTCACTTCCCTCTACGTATAGGCTAACCCGCAATGTGATCTCTTGTGTGTTGCATCCTGTTGTGTTGTGTACATAAAATATTTATTATTTCATGTTTACATTAAGTCATAAAACCTTAAAGGCAATATTTGGACACTTATTGTGTCATCATCAGGTGTCGGTTAGTGTTAAGGTGCTCAACTTGTAGCCAGTATGGATCCATATTATGTGTTATCTACCTGTAAATACTATACAATATCACACTTGTAACAAAACACTCAGGTACTACTTGAAAATCAACCTGAGTGTCTTGTTACAAATGTTATCAGTATGGTATATAATATCACACTTTTAACAAAACACTCAGGGTTATGTACTACTTGAAAAAACCTGAGTGTCTGTTACAAGTGTTTTCTATATACTAGACTATATCACACTTGTAACAAGACACACACACTTGAAAAGCAATTAGGCTGAGACTGGGTGAGCCATTATGCATGCAGTTAGATGTCAAATTAAAGCTAAAAATAAAAGCTACTAAAATTAAAATGACAATATATAGGTCTATATTTTTTTCGGTTACGTTGGTAGTTCTAATTTAGAACTTCTTAGGGGATTCTGTATCTGCTTGTAAGAATGTTCGTCTTTTGTTTGATGTGGTTGGAAGTTCGGTGTGATAGTGCTGTTGCTGAAACTTTATGCTCTAATAATAACGTAACATATGTTATATAATGTATGACCATCGGTGTGTTATATAATTTTCTCAGAACACATCAGAAACGTATTCATATCTCCCCCACACAGGCCTAGCAGTTAATTATACAGAAGGAAGAAGATTCTTAACCTGGCCATTTGTTTCTCAGAGCCAAGAATGTTCCTTCTCTTTGAAGAAATGAGTTCTGTTTGTAAAACTAATAGAACCCGAATGTGAGGCACGTGAAGCAGGATACTTCCCAGCTGCAGAAAGTCTCTCTTAAGAATCGATCTCATTCCCTCTCAGGTTCAGCTAATGCAAACAGTTGCATTAAGGGTTTCACTATTTGCATTACAAATCTGCTTCTTTCGCAGCAAATGCAAACACCCCCCACCCCATTACTTGTAATGCAGTTATGAGTTTTGCACGTTTTCTTCCTGCATTGGCTTCTCTGCTTCTTCCCTTCCTTCCACTATCTACATCACTCCGTTTTCAATAAAAATATATTGTGTATTCAGATTGCATAGAAATAGAAAACAATGAATGATCTTAGTGTTGCAGATATTATAGGGAGCAACGAGAGTTGAAGAGAATAGTTATTTATGTGTTTTATGCTATGAATCCTTCCTATATTTCTCTCTCTCGGAATTTTATTCCCTTTCAGTTTCACCTGTCTTTGCTTGGGGTTATTTATTTCTGTATTTGTATATTTGTCATATAACTTGAGTATCTATCAATTCCTGGAACATCTGTGTGTATACAAGCACAAGCTGAGGTTTCGTAAGCCCGTCTTCAAGGTCCTGCAATGCTCAAAATAATTCTTATTAACATAAATTGATCGGGAGTGGACACCGGATATTCATCTCGATTTTACTGACTGAGCCCCTATGTTTGAATTTGAGGTACCAATATTGTACTTTTCGGAGTCTTTACAAGCAAATTATATTCTGCTGTCCCGGTTTTGTTTTCCAGTTGCGACTTATTTTTTGTATAAGATTTCAAAATTATAGTTAGAAGCGTTACGATATTGTCACGTCACTTATAAGACGGATTCTTGTACTGGATGATTGGATTAATGGGCACCTTATCCACACAACTCAGAATTACAAGCAATACAGCGCTATTACTATTCTACACACCGTACAGTTCACCGTTATACACGCACTAAGATTCTCAGTCTTCACTTGTCGTATCCTGGCAACGGATTTATAAAGATCTCACTGTCATTTCAAATCACACATGAAGTCTTCTTTGCACAGCTAAACTCTTTCCTTGCCATTATTCTGCAATTGTCATTTCCGAAGCCTCGACTCGACTCGACCTCAGTTTAATTCCTCTGTTCCCAAGCCCATATCCTGGCAGGCAGGCGTCTTGAAACTTGACTCGACTCAAATAAACTCAACTCAACTCGTCTTTGTAACCCCTTTCCACGGACTACGCAGAAAAAACAGCCTCTCTATTGTTTGGAAGTAGTGTTTAGCGCCGTTGTATAGCGACGGAAGTTACTCGATTGTTACTTGCGTATTCGTCGAATGTGTTTACCAAGTCGTTGCATAGCAATGAACGCCTATTCTGACTTTGCTATTCAGGCTTCCGGGCGTCATATAACAATATAAAACAATTGTAGTGCCCTGTATTTAACTGCCAAATCTATTCATATGTTATAGCGCCAGTCGCACTGGTATTGTTGAAAATAGACACTTAAATGGTTTGGAATCTAGTAACATAGCAGAGAAGGCCCTAGGTTCGAAATTCTATCAACTTCTCCAAAGGTCAGAACGAAGGACATTCCGTTCAGAACAAAGAACATGGAAGATACACAAAATGACATATAATTGCAAGACAAGTCCAGTGATTTCTGCATGCTCAATTTCTGCAGTATAAATCTGGAAGGTACGTTGAGTAGATACGCGGAACTTCGTGTGCCAGAGAACAAGGAAAGGGGGCAGAGGGCAAGAAGGGGCACAGTGCGAGACAGTGTCTCTAAAGAAGAGACAGGGGAGAATGAAGAAGAAAGACAACAAAAGTTTAGAAACCTTAAATAATGAGGAAAGTAGTGAAGAGAGGCAGCATGTGCAACGGGAAGAACACGTAAAAAGGAGAGGCGAAAAAGCGGGGAGAAGAAGAAAGGAGGAACTATGAGAATGATGTCGAATTTTTCGAGATAACAAGCGTCATTATTTTCCATTTCCTTTTATTACTTTCCCTCTTTTCTTGTACTTGTTACGTGAATCCACTTTTTGATGTCTTACAGTTACATGTATGGGAGCCGGAATAGCTCAGTCGGTACAGCGACGGACAACAGGCTGGACATCCTGGGTGCGAATCCCAGCGGGGGAAGAGATTTCTTCCTACTCCACAGTGTACAGACCTTGTTATTGGGCCCAACCAGCCTCCTGTCCAATGGGTACCGGGGGCTCTTCCCCCGGGGGTAAAGTGGCAGAGGCGTGAAGCTGACGACTCACTTCCATCCAGTGTCGAGATAAAGAACAGCGGAACTATGCCTCCGAACAAACAAAAACAAACTCCGTGGCTTCAGACAGCAAGCGAAATATACCGACTGAGCGACCGTAGTTTGTCGACGAAGTTAGTGCCAACTTTCAAGGAAATAGCGGCTCCGGTCTAGAGAACTGAAATTAACGGCTGTGGGAATTCGTGGCGCTGACCACCCGACACCCTCTCTCCGTTAAAGTTGATTATGCCTCCATTCCTCCATTAAATAATTGAGCATAGGAACAGCTTTACCTTTTACCTTTACTTTTATTGGATAGTGCATGCATTTCATAAGTGTAAACAAGAATCGTTTCGGAAAGGGACAATACATTGTTCTACAGCGTAGAACCACTTACATGAGGAGTCAGAGTAGATTTTTAATGACATTTGAAGTAAGCTGCCCTACCAAAGCACAATAGACCACTGTAAGTCGCGGTGCAAGGCCCGAGAAGGCCCAGCCCTTATACGTACATTCAAGCTTCCCTACCTCCTTCGTAGGCAAATTGTTTCACATCAACACTGCTTTTCTTTTTGGGTTAGTTCTGGATCATTGTCTCAAAGGCATAGGTTTATTCCCTTTAGAAACAACTGATATTTGTGTGTTGGACTATGTAACCTTTTCAGGTTTTCTGTCCTGCATTAGGGAAATTACGTTCCAGCGCAACGTCTGTTGAAAGCGACAGGTTCAAGGATGCGACAAAGGAAGAGGTGCAAAGAGAAGAAGGAGAGGACAGAAAGAAATTGACTAATAGACGTGGAGAGACCTCACAGAGCGTTTCTTTATAATATTTGCAAAACAGCGTATGCAGTATTTTTATTGTGTAAAATTATTATCATTATTATTATTTAATGTTCTCCATCTCCTTCTTACTTCATGTTTCTCAGAAAGGAATAATACAGATTTACTCATTAGTTTGAAAATGGCTGATGCACTGCGGTCGGTTTCACTGTATACTAACAGAGCAGACCAGTGAATAATTCCTTCTAACGCCCAAGACGTGCAGTGGGGAATTACTCAGTTCATATCAATGATGGGACTCTCTCCTGGCTGAAGTTTTCCGTAGTTTTCCTCGGTTCCTCTGGGAAAATGCCGAGAGCACTTTCAATTACATCAGGAATGCTTATTTCCATATTTTTCCTAATCTATTATTCCGTATGTTTGCGGTGAGAACCAGATACGCTCTTTCGGTGAATCCCAGAGTTAAATCAGGTGATAAACAGCTCTCACCAATACTCCAGATAGACAATTTAAATCTACGTTCAACTTGAGACGATGCATTCTCCGATATACTGACAGAATAATTCATACAAATAATTTATACTCGCCACAAATCTCATTTAACTGGATCATGTCAAGTGGGCGATTATATTTCGGGAGATTTAGTTAACGGTACCCCTCGAAGTGTTAACTTCCCTTCACTATCACTGCTCATTAACTAAAGTTAACTCATGCATGCACCCTTGTAGCGATATTCCAAAGTAAAAAAAAAATTGTGCATATAGTTACTAAACAGTTCCCCAAATAATTACATTTTCATCCATGTCACTTGCCCGGCTGACATCTTAACAGTTCTGTGAACTAGGTAAGCTTAAGGTGTATAAAATGATCAAATTGCAAGGCTGTTTAGACCTGCAACCAGCGACTGCAAAAAAGAAAATTGTTGTAATACTAACTCCAGAGTACAGGGAGAATCCAAAGTGTTCTGGCGACAGTGTATAGAGTAGGTGATCTGTTCCTCACTTGAGGACAGAAACATCCGGTTTCCGAAAAGTTGTGTTCTCTAGTATTATTTAGAATTCAAGATGATGGACAAAGTCCAAAAACCAAATAATTCTGAGTCAAAATTACAGAATTTTCCTCAAAAAATGATTGTTACTCAGCTGATCAGATATTTGTCCATATCTACGGGGTATCTGAAGATGCATCATCGTCATCACTATCAGATCTTGACCTTCCACTGTGAATGACTTCGTTCCGAATTACGAATTGGTCACGTTTTCAGCTTCCGCTGTCCGCTGATTAGCACTCCACAGCTGGACACTGATCTCTCTTACGAATGGCGACTCACGAATGTCTCGGTTCTTCTCCGCACGGCCGCTTCTATAGTCTCTGGTCTCCATGAAAATTGCTGGCTGCTTGTTCGTATCCGTGGAAAAATTTGTTGATTCCCTTTACATGGAAAACTCTTCCCGTACATAGTCGGTCTCCACTAATCGGCATCTTCATAGAAACCTATGTCAATTTCGTACCCGTTGCATCGGATACGTACCTAACGAGCCGTTGTCTAGCAAAGGACTATTCCGTCTTTCAGTCGTCATGTCACAATATGTTTTCTCTTAATAGGATAAACAGGAATTATTTCTTTGTACAGCATTAAGTGACTTATCTTTTGTGATGGAAAGACAGTATATATTTTTTGAGAAAGAACTGATTTCTTTATAGTATTATTTAAAAAAATTGTGTGCTTGAAAGAATTTAAGTGTTATGTACTGCGTTTTGAACGGATGGAGGACAAGCTTTTCCTAAACTTTGGTCCCCATGATCTAGCGCATGGTTATTCCTGTAGTAACAAGTTCATCACTTGTTGACTAACAACTCCAGGGGAGAAGTCCCCTTCAATGCGAGAGGAATCTCTCCTTCCAGTTCAGCATCTGTGTTACAGAGATCATGGTTCAAAGTCAGCGAGACGTCAGCAACATCAGCAGCCTCTAGCCATAACTTTTACATCCAATTTTCATCTCTTTCATTATGTAAGTTACATTAGTTCTGTAGTCATTCTGTTTGGGCTGCGTTGGAATGGGCGAGCCAGTGAATGAGGGACTGGCTTTCCCTTTTACATTTGTGTCTTCAAATGCAAGCGAGGACATTTCAGCAAATGTGACATAATTGTAGACACTTCTGGAACCAAATTCATTAATCCATTGTGGAGTGAATGATTACGGTAATAATGATGATAAACTAAAATTCAGTTTAGTTTATTTATTAAAATACTTGATAACAGCAACAGAATTCAGTTAGATGCAAGCCCAGGAACATAAGGGCATGGACAACCTACAGAAACACGATAAGAACTGCTGATAACACAAGAAAAATATTCAGTTATACAAAAGATGATAAAGGTAAAGTTACCCCTGTCCTCAACGAATTAAACACTACGCCTGAAAATGTATGGGGGAATGGATGTATAGATCCACATTTTCTTGAACTCGGCAATAGCTGGAGTTGAGTATTAAGCTTCATGCTCTAGCCGCTTTACCCTCGGTGCAAGGGTCCCCGGTACCCATTGGATAGGAAGTTGGGTGGACTCCAGAGCCGATCTGGACGATTTTGATAAGAGAAAATTCTTGAACCTACCGGAACTCGAACTCCGACCCCTCAGTCGTCCAGCCTGTGGTCAGTCGCTATACAGACTGAGCTACCCCGGCTACCTGCAACACTAGAATAAGTTAAATATTATACAGTTAATCGCTGAATATATCAGTCATTCTGCAGATTACAGTAATGGTACTAATAAAGACCAGTAGTTAGTAAAACTGTCAGCCATTTTATTGTGAGCGGTGGCGCCTAATTTCGTGATATGTCACGGCCAAGCCGATACTGCCGTGGCGTAATACCTTCACGATATGCCAGCCTCGTTGTACAGCGGGCCTGTATAATAATGGGGCACAGAACAAACAGTATTGATTGATTAATTCTCCAAGTAAATGGCTTAAAAAGTTGGAGAGGGGCTGCTTCCCCCTCGCTCCCCTGTTTCCCCTCATTATCTCACGTACATAGAGACGCGAAGGGGACAGGGGATTCCCGTGTTGGGTTTTATAGTTCACTAATTAATGAAGTTTCTCTGGTTTCGTTACCAGGGGCTTATATCATGATGTTTTTTAAGTAAGTTATTTTACGTGGAAAGCAGGGAGAATGCATGGTTCATAAATTCATTAATAAAAAAAACAGGGAATAAAAGCAGAAAGAACGTGTTTCATTTTGTGTTGTTTTGGGAGTGAACAGGAGAGGAGAAAACAAACAAACAAACAGTGACACTGCCTTCAGCTTCAGCAGGTGGTAAAATGAATGAATCTGTGGGAAATTCCTTTAATTTCAAAGCGGTCCGTGTGTCTGCGTCACAAGAAAACATTTCAGAAGATAATAAATCCAAACTACATTGTATATTAATCCGCAGTTTATGCATGTTAGCATTTCAGCAGGGGTTTATAGCTTGTGGGTCGTAAGATTTTTCTCACTCGGTCCGTAGTCTCAATTTATGTACCCTCTTCTTCTCCTACAGTCAATGTATATAAGGAACGTAATGTCAGTGCGTCTGTAGCATGTGTCACATAAATAAATATCAACTGAATTTTTATTAAATTGAGTATTACTTGTCTGCATTAAATATTACAGAAAAATTTTCAATTTAATCTGAATCGGTCCACATGAACTTCAGATTGAATTTTTTCTTTCGTATCAACGGTATCATTAACATCTAACTGAATTCAAACACAGTTCTTCTTGAGAAGCTATGCAATCTATACAAACTCCCGTTTCTTTGTGGACCTTAAATCTCCGAACCCCGGCATGCTTCAGACATACCAATAACCTATAAATACATCAGTAGTAAAATTAATGTAAATTGGCTGGACAGTTGTGCGCTATTATGGAGCTGTTACATGCAGAAAGAATGGCACGTCCTTCCGTCGTCATTAGACGCAGGAAACTGTACAACACAGACGCAGTTCAGAGACCACACCCAATTTTACGGACTTCATTCTCCCTTTGGTACAAGTTGCTACACCTTCTGCTGACGTCATACCGCACGTCTAATCTTGAACTCTCGCTTTAACTCTTAGTTTATATTTATGATCTAGATTCAGCGGTTTTGGTGATTTATGGTAAAATTTCTGAAGGTACTTTTAATTATTTGCAACTTTGCAGCCGGTACGCATATCGGCCAACGAAAGATGCCTACCGTTAAATTTGTCAAAAGTCGTACATCATCATGGAGGATGAGATGGACAGGTCATGTAGCACGAATGGGAGAGACGAGGAATGCGTATAAGATATTGGTGGGAAAGCCAGAAGGAAAGAGACCACAGGGAAGACCCAGGCGTAGGTGGGTGAACAATATTAGAATGGATCTTAGAGATATAGGATGGGATGGTATGGATTGGATAGATCTGGCTCAGGATAGGGACCAGTGGAGGGCTCTTGTGAACACGGTAATGAACCTCCGGGTTCCATAAAATGCTGGGAAATTCTTGAGTAGCTGCAGAATTGGCGGCTCCTCCAAAAGGGCTCAGCTCCATGAGTAAGTAAGTAAATAAGCATCGTATATTTCGGCCTTGAAGATAGAACCGAACCTGACAATAGCGAAGAATATTCTTTATGTGTATGTATAAATACACACACGCTAAATCCTCGTTATAACGGACTAGTAAGGGCCACCGGTTGCCCGTTAGTGGCGATGACACCTGTGACCGAGTGAAGGGGTATTCACGGAAGTAAACCATAGGATACACGGCCAATACACGTAATAAACATGTCTGAACATCTCTGAAACTTCATAATTGTACACAGCCATAGTTTGCCACTTACGTATATCCGCCTCCGTTTTAAGCAGCGTGTCTGAAGAGTCAGTTTCTAGAAGATGAGTAAGTTTCTCTCACTGAAATTGTGTATGTACGAGTATTTATTCTTCTACTGTCCGACTTACGTACCCAGCCTACAACTGTCTCCATCAATTAACTGCTAGTACTTTAACACTGGGAGATAAATGGAAGCCGTGACGTCTCCTGGCATATAATTCCTTTCATTTCTTCCACCGAGTGTCTGCACTGAAGTAGATTTACAGGCGTAGTCCTTGTACATTCCTTTCTTGGAGTAGAGACCGCGTCTGACAATCGGACGAAATAACGGGCAATGTATACTTGGTTTCTTTTCTCCTTTGTTTTCTCTTCGTGTCTACAACAGTTTCTCTCCTCTCTTTCCTCTCAATATACTTTCTTTCCCTCCCTCTCTCTCGCTCAAGCTTACATATGTTTTACTCTTTTCCAGATTAGACAAAGAAAAGTCGGTTTATTGATTAATAACAGATATACCCTGAATTCATATATTCTTCTCACATTTAACTGGAAAATGTTATGTTTCAGAAAGTGTCAGAATCTAAACCTATTCAATAAATTACACTTAAATTGGGACCCATTTGACCATCTCAAGAGAAATGTTACTCGGGAGACAGTGTAGTAGAGGTGAGAACATTATTAAAATTTACTATTATAAAAATGTGCAGGTGATGGACTGGATAAAGTTGGCTGTCTAGTAGCGGGCTTTTGTGAATATATTGATGGACCTTCAAATTCCGTAGAAGTAACAAGTTTTTGGCCGATCACGGTAGCCGAGCGGTCTAAGGCATGCACTGTCTTCGCTCTCTCCGGAGCCGGGATTGTGGGTTCGAATCCCACTCAGGGCATGGATGTTTGTGTGCGTTTTTCTGTGTTTGTGTACAGGTAGAGGCATTGCGACGAGCTGATCACCCGCCCAAGGAGTCCTACCATATGTCTAAGATCTAGTAAAACCGAAATGAAACGGAGAGTTTCATGGAGGCAGGCCTAGGTCCACTGTGGCTGTAGTGCCAATGAAAAAAAAGAAAACAAAAAAAAACAAGTTTTTGACCTGCTTATATGAGTCCTACAGCATCAAGCAGGTTAATTGCTCGGCAAGACACGTGCGTTACTTACGCAACCAATTACTACTGTTAGTATTACAGTGACAGAAAAGAGGTTGAAGTGTGGCCTAATTGATTTCACAAGCTGCAACTTACAAATCTCAATTTGCAAATGGCGCTATGGTATGGAAGCTCGCTGTCACCTTCACCTCCCAGCCAAAGGGACTAATTCCAGTTGTAAAGTCTCATTACGTCACCGTCCATGCTCGTGCAACATAACTTCAAGAGTTACAAGTTAAATGTACCAGGAATATAGGTCCCTTCCTTTGTCTGATAATGGACATGATAAGGGCGACAAGATGGCGGCGAGGTTGGAGGCAATAGCTGTGCACGTACTGGCTGTTCTAGCTCTGGGAAAATGGCGGTCATAACCGTCGTATGTCCAGTGTCTGGTTCACTTTCTCTGTCGTTTGATTTCTTGTAACTTTTGATTTCGATTGTACACTCCCAAAGGAAACCGTTAGGAGAACGAAATCGGACACTCAGAAATACAAACATAATCTCGGTTCAATTCTCTTGTAATTTAGAACTGGTGCTGTAAGAGGGACACATGAAACGTGTTACTTAAGCCTGTCATGATTTTCAAATGCAGCAGTGTTGCTTTTGGTCGAAAACCTCTCCCATCTAAATAGCCCATAACCTAACTTATAGTTCCCGCCCCCTCTACCTCGACGCCTCCCCCCCCACATTACCTTGGAGTATGCTGCAAAGAGCCGTATCTCGAGGTGACCTATGGACCTCCATTTCCCTACTCCTGTTATATTCCCTTTTTCCGCCCCTTTTTCTTCTTCTATCTCACTTGCAAATATTCTCTCACACACTGTTCAACTTCGTCAATATATTGCTTTTCGTTGGCCTCAGAAACAGAAGAAGCGCAACTTTGTTCCGCCTCCTCCCGCCCTGTAACTTGTCCCTGGGCCCTTCTGGCATCGTCAGTGTGTTGGGTCCTCATTCAGCGCAATGATTTCCAGATATATTACTCTCCTGCAATGAGAATATTGCTTTTATCTTGCTGTCTTCAGAGTTTTCCCTACAGTTATGATTCCTTCAGTCCACTGTCCCTCACATACTGCCAATAGTTCACACAGCTCAGTAAGTCTTGAATCCTTATGTAAGATTGAGAGAATTAACAGCGAATGTTTGCACTAAAATACTGACGAGTGATCAACCACGCTAAAGTTCAGTTGAAACGGCTGATCGCCCGCGAGTGTTTTAGTATGTCCTTCGCAATTCTTTTGGCCGGTCATGGTAGCTGAGCGTTCTAAGGCATGCAGTGTCTTCGTTCGCTCGGAAGCCGGGGTCATGGGCCCGAATCCCACTCAGGGCATAGATATTTAGTGTTTGTGTACAGATAGAGGCCTTGCGACGAGCTGATCACCCTCCGAAGGATTCCTACCAAATGTCTAAGATCTAGTAAAGCGAAGTGAAACAGAGAGTTTCATGGATATAGGCCAAGGCCCAAATTGGAGCTGTAGCGCCAAAGAAAAAAAAAGTTCACATAGAATCTTACAGACCCTATAATGCCAGCACAAATTTTATTTCGTTCTTTAAGAAAGCTACATAAATGCATTCCTTATACAGTGTTGAATGAGAGAATTACATTCGACAATGAATTGAGAAGAATTTCAGTTCAGATTTAAGTAGTTATGTGAAGACACTGACTGCATGTTAAAAAAGTAGAGTTTATCTAATGCACCGAAAACAGTAGGTTTCATGATTTTACCTGATGACGAAAGCAAGTAACTTGCGTTTTAACAAAAAAGAAAGGGACGATGAAAATTTTCAAATGTTTCAGTTTTATGGTACACCTTGTCGGGAACATTTAATGGCATTACTAATTACAGTTGTTGCTAAGGCAACATACAGATTGAAGCATCTGAAGAAACCTATACGTAATAATTTTTTCTCAGAATTCTTTATATATATTTGACAAAACATTCTCAGAAATCTAACTGCGGTAGAGTTACAGAGTCGGAAACCAAACACTTTAGAGAGAAGGCAAGCAGTATTTCCTTAGGTAAATCCAATCATTCCATTTTTGAGAGACAGGAAAATTAATCTAAATATTTACATACTCAACATCCTCATGCGTTCTTGGGAATTACAATTTATAAAGACATTTAAAAAGAATTATCAAAAGGATTCGTATATTCGACGCTGGATTTATACCCGCAACCAAGTAAATTCTGAGTATTTAATCAGAGTAAAAATGGCTCAAGAGGCGCAGATTCAATTTTTCACTTTGAAAATTTACCAATACAATCGAGCACTAACCCTTACAAAAAAAAAGCTCCGTGGCCTGTAGTTCGCAAGCGAACTATACCGACCGAGCGACCGCCGCTTGTCGGCAAAGTTAGTGCCAAATTCTTGCGGATAGAGAGTGTCACGTGTTCAGCGCAACTGATCCCCACGGCCGTTAATCTCGGTTTTCTAAAGCGGACTAACACTGAAAAACGTCCGAAAGATACAGGACACGAAGAAGGTGAGTTGCACGTCTCTGTACGAAATAGACACGTTATATACATTTGATATAGGAGAGATATTTTACATGTACAGTCCATAGAAAGAAGGGATGTTACTAACAGAAAAAAAACATCACTGATATTCTGCATTAATGCACTGTGTAATTGAATTTTAACCCCCTTCATTGATTTAATAAATGAGTTTCTCCCCTCTCCATTATATAATCTTCTGATCACCCGACCGGTTGTACAGGCTTCAACATGACGTAATATCGCGCTTAAATTTGAAGTTAAAAATTAGTATAGTACGAATACCGTAACCCATTCACAAACCGAGTGCTCTAATTGGTATTCCATTTCATTAATGTGCAGTAAGCTACTGTGTATTGAATTATATAAATCATATAATGCAAAGTAATCCCTTCCCGCTGTCTCTTTGAGCTCTGCATTTCTGAAGAGCGGAAAAGGGTGTGATCCACGGGTTATATTCAGTATGACAAGAGCTGGTTTCACGTTGAATACTGGGAACATAACATTGTGAACCGGATATATTGACTGATGAGAGCATTAGCAATTTGATGAAATGTCCTCCAACCTGCCGAACAAGTAAGCCCATAACTCTCTGCTTATATGACTAATGATTATTCTTAAGAAGCTGAGTGTCGCTCAGCAGATGAATAATTTCTCTCCTCTCATGAAACCCATAGGTTCATTGCCATGTTCACAGGACCTTTCTACTGGATCCTGTCCAGGAAAGACGAAATCAGTTCACGCCTTCACGCCCTATTTTATTTCGGATATTTTTCAATATTATCTTCACGTGGTCTGCTCAACATCAGATATTTCGGCTAAAATATTTACATATACATGCTAGATGTCCAGCCCGCCACACAGGAGTGGCTCGAAAAAAATCCATCTTCTTCCTCCGGTAATTTATATAATGTACCTGATTAGCCAAGTCAGTTGTAGGAGGTGAGAAAATAACTAATACATGGCTTATTTAACGACCATGTTTAGATTTATTTTGTAACAGAATGAGGTGGGTGGATGGTCGTAAATGTAGAAGAAAACAGACAGAGAAAACCCCCACGTTTTCGAAACGTCGGCACTAGGGAAGGATGGATGGTCAACTTCACGATCAGGCCAATTTATGCCTGCCAACAGTGCCCAATGGATAGGCGGTTCGGTGGCATTTAGAAACGGTAAGGACAAGAGAATAGTCCAACCCTTCCCCTGAATCGAACCATGGTCATTCATCTCGTAGTCATTCGACTTACTGACTATAAATGCTGCTATGTATGAAACATAAAAATATTCTCGAAACGTCAATATCATTAAGCAAGACTCCGTTAATTAACTGACAAGTCACAGACGATTCATAGTAGTTCTGCTATTTAAGTAAATGGGATTATAACCCTTCTGCCGTTTTGAAATTTTGTTTTTCGTGGTTCATTTGGATCCGGGGAACAAACGGTAGTTTTGCCCCCCAGAATTCTGTGTGTGTTTATGTGATGGCAATTCGGCATCTATCCCAACAAAAAACGCGCATGTGAATTGTGTTTGCATCCACGAGAACGACAGCTTTGTCCACTTCTCCATACAAATGTGTACCTTTGTTCTACGTTTAAGTTTATTTCTCATATGCCAAAAAATCATCACAGTTATTCTGCAGTTTTTACTCTTTCATGTGGAAAACCACCTGTATATTGCGTATGTCCGTCCGTCCGTTCTCTGGTTGGTGCACAGTAGAAGCATAAAGTGTACTAATTGGATTTAGCTTTTATTATTGTTCCGAATCCTCCTTGCTGAATGATTTGGTCCAGTGCTTACGCACATCGGGGGATTCCCCGAGTGTTTGATTCTTGATTTATTTAATGGCATTGTTTTCGCTGCAGAAGTTGTACATCTTATAAAATGGTGGGTTTGATCAGGTTTTATTCTTAGCTTGTTTGATGACGCTGCTTCCACTGCATAGTATGTAGTATTTCTTTCCCACAGCATCTGAACTGAAAATTTTGTGTTGAATCTTATTCGTGAAACCCTCAAATAAATTCTTAGCTTATTTAACGATGACATTTCAAATTAAACAGCTATAATAGAAGATGATAATTAATTGTGAATATGTAAGGATTTGGAAGGCTGTGTTCGTGGTCTATTTCAAAATAGATCCCTAATATCCACGCTTTCGCCTATACAGACAGGGAGAAACACAGGAGATGGCAGGCAGGTTAGATTGGTAGCCCGGCTTCGAACAGAGAACCGAGTACCGCAGGAATTGCAAGTCGATATGAGTAACGTAACATCACCTTCTCGGTGGCCTGGTTCGCTTTTTGTCCTGCGACAAGCAAAACTCTGAGGCTATTTGCTGTTCTTCTCTGCTTTCTGCACACGAATACCGGGTTACTGTCGTAACATGAGCTACTAGCGGTTTATTCTAAGATCCGCCCCGTATCCACCATCATAGTCATCGTACAGCATTTCGTTTGGTTGTGTGTCGTTACATTACCTCTTGAACCAAAACAATAACGGCAAAATTAAATAAACATCCCACCAGTTCCAATGCAAACGGTGGACTCTCCAAATATTATGATTCCATTGTTCTTTTGTTGATTTTCTCAAAGTCCAATACTTGGATACGAATTTAATAAAGCTCCTAGGTTTAGCAATAAAAGTTGTCTATCCATCTTGTCTTTTTTTTTTTCCTTTGGAAAGGTATGTCCGTGCCGTTTCTTGAGGATTGTTCTGAATATAAAAGTAAAGCTATCCCTGTAACAGTCCATGAAGGCCCATAGGGTTTTGAGATGTTGAGGATCCCACGCTTTCTAGACAACCGACTCACAGATGGTGGTGAGGTTGTCAGCCCTACGCACCGGCCGCCCCTTTTTTTTTTCCTTGGCACTACAGCCCCAGTGGGCCTAGGTCTACCTCCATGAACTTCTCCGTTCACTTCCGTTTTTCTAGATCTTACACATTCGGTAGGACTCCTTGGGCGCGTGATCAGCTCGTCGCAAGGTCTCTACCTATACACACAAACTAAACATCCATTCCCTGAGTGGAATTCGAACCCACAATCCCGGCTTCCGAACGAACGGAGACAGTGCACGCCTTAGACCGCTAGGCTACCGTGACCGGCCGGCCGCCCCATACCACCAGAAATATTTCTGGTACTCATTTCTATTAGAGGCTGAGTCGACTCCAGGGCCATAGTGCGGCTGGAAGGATTAGGTCAATTGAAAAAATCCATCTCGTCGGGATTCAATCCCGAGACCATCCGGTTTGTAGCATAGTGCCTCAACCAACTACACTATCACGTGCCCCCGTTCTGATTGTAACCTTCCATAATTTTCGTATTCCTCAAAATTTAGAAAATAAACATGGACTGAATCAGTAGCTTGGCTGCTTACACTCACATTACTTTTTCCTCTAATTTTTTTCTCTCCATAATAAAATGGCAGTAAGTGGACGTATTCTCTGCCAGTTAAATTTCTGTCTAGTCCCTTCCTCACCGCACTGACCGGCCTGTTTTAAACAATGACAAGCACTCCTCCTGTTTACAGGTCATCTGGCAACCCTCTTTTCGCCATATGAACATTCTCGTTTCAATCAGTGGCCAACAGTTCTTCTGTTCACAGTTCCTCTGGTGGACATGTTTTATTCCTTTTTCCCCTACTGACCCATTTTTTTGCGTTCGGAATTGTAATTAGCGCTTTTCGCTCCTAACTATCATCAATTTTGACGATGCATTCCAGGAGAGACATCTGTCGGAATATTTTACAAACTTAGGCTAAGAAGTGGGAATATTGAAATCCCATACTACTGGATTTTGTCTCTCTTCCATGATGGAATTAGTCTGGAATGATTTTCTTTGCGCACGAGCCTCATAAGTAAGCTTCTCTCACCTAATCCTACCAAATTCCTCTGAAAGCTGCCTAAATTAACGATACACGTGACACTGGACGCCTGACACGGACATAAAGCGTTGTAGTGTGTGGATTGCATTTAGGGTGCATGGCTAGAGACGTGTATATATCGCATGTAATTAGCATCACGTCCCAGGCGGCGCCGTGACGTTTATTAGACTTCGACAGAGATGACGCCACCGGACGCATTTAGCTAATGAACACGCCCAGTCGCCCGTCTCTGTCTTCCTCTCGACCTCATATATAAATGTCCATCAGAACTTTCGCTTCTAATGGTGCATAAAATGAACTCCTGCACCGTCGCAAGTCAGTGTTTTACTCGTATAGCCTTAGTCTTCAGCGTAATTGAATTATCTGGCAGACCACTGGTATGACGAAACCATTGTGCCGAGAGATCCCAGTGGAAGCGATGTTTATATTAATATGGGGTAATGTGAATTACTTATATACGTAATGATCCAAGTACAGTGAAAGTTTTCACCAAAGTAAGGCGATTGAAATCTCTTGGACAACTTCTTACAGTTCAGGAGCAGAACCCTTGCAGAAGGTTAGCTCTGCGTAAGCAAGAATAGGCAGACCTTCTCTCAGGCGGCTGGATTCAGTTGAAGAGTTGAAGACAACGGACATCAGAAATTGGAGACGAAAATCATAGGCTCGGGACCAATGGCGTGCAATCGTAAAGGAGGCAAAAGTTCATCATGAACTGCAGCGCCAGCAAAGGAGATCATGAACTATTACGCAATTTTCTAACATTAGCATTCCAAGATACAGTTTGCGAGTTACCGTACGGCTTATGAGAACTTGGTCTAGTTACAATGGAAAAAAGAAAACATGTTCATACGTTGCTACTATAATGACGGTAAAAGTATTATAGAAAGAGAGATAATGAACGATGGCATGTAGAGCCATTGCTAGGGAACGTGTTGACAGACACGTTTCCGTAGAGATGTTTTGTTGATATGTGTGAGAAATAGACGTTTCCTTGGATACGAAATGAAAGGTGTTTTCTGTCGGTCCGTTTCGACATTATATAACAGGAGTTGTAAATCAATTCAGAGCACCCACTAATAGAGGCGGGGTCGAATACTTCCACCGTGACCCTGCGAGTCGTAGGAGGCGCCGAAAAGGAAAGTCTCAAATCTGAGACCGTAAAATATGGTCGCGAGTCCCTAGGGACTCGGACCCGAGAAAAACCGCGCTGCCAAGGGCCAACAGCATATACAAAGGACAGACCCGTCCTCACGTCAGAGAGGACACCCCACAAAAATAAGACCGTAACTATCAAACAGTAATAAATATCAGGTCATGAGCCCCAGGAGGATGCTCGACACCAAGACTTACTGACTGACTGGCCGTCAGTCGGAATGTGACTTTGACTTTAACTTTGAATTCAGAGCAAACCTGTGTGGAGCGGGGTCGGACACCTCCACCCTAGCCCTCAGAGTCGTAGGAGGCGAAGAAAAGAGAACCCAATGCCTGGAGGTATAACCGGACCAACCTGTTCCTGGTTGATAGTATAAATAAAGGGACTTGTCCCTCAAGGTATGTAGAGTCTGGAATCTGACACAATAACACGTGGTCATAAGAATGACTGCGCTGGCGAGGACCAGCACCAATTTTAAACGACAGATTCATGGTCTCGTCAGAGAGATTGTTACATTAGGACTGTAACAGCAAATGTTTAGTTGGAAAATGAAATTATTGGTCCTGAGTCTCAAGGGGCTTGTCGCCAAGACGAAGTGATTGGCAGCGAACCTCCAGTCGTAAAGTAACCCTGACTCCGGTTCAAAGTAGAATAGATTGATCAGAATGGAGGAGAAGACAGATCAGACTGGAGCCAGTCGTAGTGGGTTCAGAATGGAGCGAGTCCTAAGCAATTATTTGATGTTATTTATTGTAAGTTATTGTGATTACGAGTGATTGTAAAGGAGTGGTCGATAAATCCATTCATCCATTCCAAATCCCGTTATCATTAGTCACGCCCATATAATGTGCCAGCATCCTTCGGAAGAGTAGCAGATTTCTGATATTTTGGAAAGACAGTAACGAATCGGACCTACGTTTACATTATAAATTCGGCGAGTGTTTGCTAGCATTCCGTTCACACCGGTCAACTTCCGTTTACTGCTTTCAGATCTTCAGATGAAGGTGCACAAATCAATAATTTTTACCTTTTGTTTTATATTATCTCTCACCATAAGGAGAGATTGAGATGAAAGTATTTGAGAAAGGTAAAAGGTATTAAGGCCATTTCTCCCTCCCACTTTCTTGGCGTCTGTGTTCATCTATTATATACATTCCTTTCTTTCTTCTTTCGTCATTTCATTAATAGTATTCCGGCTTTCTATTGCCGATGGACGAATTTAATTATCCCTTTTCTCACAGCAATATTCATTCTCATATAAATTCCAATAGACCCCGTAAGCAACAAAATTATGACAAGAGAAAACAATCTTGTGCTTCTTTTGACCTTTAGGTATATAAGATACAGGGATAGCTCAGTCAGTACAGTGACAAGTTTTTGGGCTGGACGATCGGAAGGAGCAGTAATTATTTTCCCTACAGCAGCCTGACCGGCTCTGCAATTCACGTAGCCCCCTATCCATTGACTTTAGATTACCCTTGAACACCCACTTTAATTTTGTACATGTTATACTGCGTTATTTTTATTGGTAGATGTAATTCAGGACTTAATTAGAAAAAAAGAGAAATCTCATTTCTTCAGCTGAGTTTGAAGCGGGTAACCATTGATCTGTTTCGTGTTGCATCCTTTTTGAAACGCTGATAGTTACTTACTTTCTCAAAAAATTTCCACTCGCCTGGAACTCAAAGATTCGTTACTTTATTTCCAAAAGTCCCCATTAGATTCTATCCTGAGTCAGTTCAATACAATCTCAACCTTTCCTCACTGTATATATAGGATTAACTTTAATATATCCTGCTGTAGTGCAGTCTATATGTAGGTCTCCAAAGTTGTCTGTTCCCTTGAAATTCGCCCCCAAAAGTTTTGTATATTTCTGTTTTTTCTTCTGTCTGGAAAATTGCTGCTGGTCCTCACCAGCACAGTCATTCTTTGTTCCGAGTTCCACGGACCATATTTTACTATTTCACGACTCTGGGAGTCGTGCAACCACTCACTCACTCTACTGCATGTTTCATGTGTGTATGTATGCCTGCATATACGTACACACACGTTTGTTCAATAAGCATTTGGACAATTTATAACACAAATCTGCCTATAAACTTTATAACAAAAAATCGGTAAATTTTCAACATGAAGGGCTGAACAGGAGCCGCCTCATAAACTTCACCTCTCCTCGTGTCTCTTTCAGCACACAGATACGTGAAGCAATTACAATATTGCAACTGTTTCCGTCTCTCTCTTTCTGAAATTTGCTGACACTGTCGCTCATCATTTTCCTTTCGCTCCTCCTCCCCCTCATTTGGGCCCGAGGCCATGGCTTGGTGCGAAGTTGCGTTAACTGCTAACTGAGGTGAATTCTAGACTCGCTCCATGGAGTGCGAAACTTGTAATAATATCAGAGTGCTGGCCATCCGGCCCTTCTGCAGGATTCGAGGCTTGAGGGCGATTCTGCTTTTCAGTGTGTGATGACGGGTGGGAGAATGAGTCGCATTGTCAGATAAAAGAAATCTATTGCCCATCCATCTGCACCATAGGAAAGTCGTCCTTGAGAACTAATAACCTTTTCTCCTCTGGAATGGTGCTCTGATTGCAAAATGGAGTAATCTGCTGAACTCTGCAATTCTTCTTCTTTTTCGTCATTATTTTAAGTGTCGCCACATGAGTTCATATTTTTTTATTTATAGTTCACTGTTCGCCTGGAAGCAAAATGGGATCCAAAAGGAAAAGTAATATTGGTATTTCTGCCCGGGATATTCAGACATCCTATCAGATTTCAACTTATTTCATCGTATTGTACCCTTTTCACCCTGAAATGACAGAATTTCCACTAAAGTTTCTTCAATTAAATGTCTTCATTGCAAAATAAAAGATTTCTCATTAAACAAACAGTACAAAAGGCGAACTCCAATGTGGATTACGTGTATAGAGTTAATATTCCAACACTGCCTTTGTGGCTTGCAGAACTCATAGCCGATATATTTATTCAAATACAAATCCAGCGTAAAACTTAAAAGGTAAAGCTGTCCCTGTAACAGGCCGTGAAGGCCCATAAGTTTGTCAGATGTTGTGGTTCCCACATTTTCTCTAGACAGTCAGCTAACAGATGGCGGCAAGGTTTTCAGCCATACGAGCCGACCGCCCTTTACCCCCCTGAAACATTCCTAGTACTCATTTCTGTTAGAAGCTGAGTCGACCCAGGGGCCTTAGTGAGGCTGGAAGGTTTAGGCCAACTGATAATCCAATAATTTCATCGGAACTCGAACCCACGACCTTCGGCTTGTAACATAGTGCCTCAACCAACTACACTGCCACGTGTCCCCACTCCCCAGGATCCAGCGCAACAAAGCTAATTTCTTTGCAGATATCACGTGGGTTATTCAACATATACTACTGGTTTTTGTGCTTTATTAAATTTTCACCATATCGAAAAATGTTTCAAATAGAATTTGTATCTTATTATAGATGTCTGTAAACTAACTTTATTACTGTATAGGCAGCCAATTGCCGTTTAGATATGAAACCATCAAATTGAGGACAGGGGTTATAATAACGTGCTGCCTGGTTAGGACCATCTCACACCTCAGGGAGCGATGACAGATTTGTAGACTAATGAGTGGATGATAACCAGCAGGAGAGACATATTGTAAACTCAGATAAAGTCCTACTTCAGTGCCATTTGAAAGAGTGAAGTTACCAGGTGTTTCTTTGAAAGGGGGGGGGAGGTTGAGTCCAAATGATGGCAGAGATTTTCTTTCCTCCACCACGAACATAAAGAATTTTCGGATCACTGAAGTTTCTATTCTACTGTCCCATTTTCACGCCACGTTGGCGTGTTGTAGGACAGGCCATTTGTGGAGTAAAGTTCCACGTATTCTTAAATTTAAACTTGATTAGGACGAGTGGTGAGCCGGTTGCTCTGTTCCAGGTGGAAAACCCCGAGATACACGCTGGAGAGGAGGCTTTGTGGGCCCCACATCTGATGTTGACATTATGGCGGTATGAAGTGCCTGTCATCACGTCCCGAGTGTCAAGCTCGCAGCCCACCATACTGATATTGACTTAGCTAACCTGTCTCACGCCATACTGTTTTGCAGCCTGACAGATATAGGATATCTGAAGCCGTCTGTTGGTGTCACTGACCTCTGTTGTCAGTTCCCAATGTCAGGACCTTCTCTAAACCCTTGCATAATGAGCACATTTGCCTCCACTTTATCACATCTTCCTCTATACTGCTATTGTCTCTGTGGATAATGTTGCTATCACTCCAGCAAGGAATATCTTGATTTCGCATCTGAAGCCGCAGAATTTCTGCGACAATGAGCCTCCATAAAGTGGATGAAAGTTCTCAATATGGTGACATTTGGATGGCGCGCTTCATCACTGGTGGAACAGTTAAGGCTGGGTGACAAGGATATTGCACAGAGATGGTCGTGTCAATGGATCCACTGCAAGAGGGAGGATAAAAATGAGATGGTAGAATATAAAATTAAGGGAGCGAGAAATGAATGGCAGAGAAGTGCACTCGTGGAAGCGACAATGGAAACCGGTCTTAGTGGCCTGTCTAATCGCGGCAGTTCTGCAAATGGAATCTGTTACATGAAAGCCCTTTCTTAAACTAAAATTGGCTGAACTACATAAGTTTAAAGCCACTGTATTTGACATTTTGTGACATTACATAATGAGGAGCTTACTGATCTATGCTTGTCACATAGTATTGTTGGGGCAGTGAAATCTAGGCCCATGATGCGCCGGACATGCAACTGTGATGTGGGTGACTGTGGATCCACGTAATAAATAAAACTTCGTGGCTTTACTCCGCAAACGAACTGTACCGACTGAGCGACCACCGCTTGTGGGCGAAGTTAGTGCGAACTTTAGCGGATAGAGGGTTTCGTGTGGTCAGCGCAACGAATTGCCTTTTACATAATGAATTCTTTCGGAAAATAGTAACTTTGAAGATTAAGAAAGAGATGTGAGGTTAAAGGTACTGGCTCTTACGGAATTAGAAGGTGAACTGAAGTGACTGAGAATCACTTCCAGTAGCTAGGTACATGTATTAAAGGTAGTGAACCTTAGTTCTACTGTCATGGTGTAAGAGACATGGTGACGTAACACCCTGTATGTTGATGTGAAGTTAGGGACTAGACTAGTTCATTCTCATTCAGCATAAGGCACAATGACGGATTCATGTTTCTGATTTCTTTCAAGAGGAAAACTTAGAGACAAAGTAAGCGAATGTACTATTCTCGGGGAGGTCTATACACAACTCAGTTGCAGGTGCGTTTATATTTATTTAGGCACTTACATCATACTTCGGCGCCGAGTTCTTAGCTTTCGTTCTTCGTGTTCGGAAGGTCACAGATTCAAATCTCGTTGAAAAGACCGCCAGCCTTGAATCGGATTTTCTCTCAATTTTCCCAGTTTTTCCGGTACAGGGCCCCAAATTTCCCTTACTCGCCCGTTGCAGATCATTATTTGCTATAATCTGATAATTCAATGCTTTTCGTAGATTGCTACAAAATCCGTTGCCAGGATACGACTAATGAAGACTGAGAACTCTAGTGCGTGTGCGTAACAGTGAACCCTTTATTATTAGTCACAGAACCTTGGAATACATGACAATTTGGTGTCAGAAGTGATACTTCCTATTTGCATACGCAATCCTACGATCAATCCCCAACAAACTGGGAGGGGTTATTGCCCTAGTAATATCCATCGCAATCATATTCGCCCTGCCGACCTACAAATCAAAATTCACAGGAACCCAATTTTATCCCACAAACCAACTAATATTCTGAATCATAGCTAACACCGTAATCCTACCAACATGAATCGGAGCTCGCCCAGTAGGAGACCCTTACAGTACAACAGGACAAATCCTAACCGTGATCTACTTCACATACTACATCACTACGTCACTATGTGACAGTAATCGTACTTTGGATTAGGCAGTTCAGGACGCATTGTAACAGTTTTGGGAGAAATGAGGCGCGAAGCTCTCGTGCCGAGCCGGCGTTTGCATTGAACTGGTTCAGCCTGGTGTGTTGTCGCTTTGGATTAGACCGAGACTAAGGATATAATGAAAGGGTCACACATTGTACTAGTGATGGAAGCGCAGGAGGAAAGTTAAAGGAAAACCAAGTGGAAACGGACAGAATTATGAGGAACCGGCCTTAATGGAAATATTCACACGACCGTCCGTTTCGATTACATACCCCTCCCCTCCTTTTTTGTTCATCGTGAAGATTGTAGTTACAGGGGTTTAAATTGTCTGACCGCTGTTGAATAAAATTCTAACTACAACACGTAGCATTGCCTAAAGATATAAAACTGCGAAAAGGAGTAATTAGTTTTATCATGACCGGTTGTGCATACGTTTGTCTCCAGTCCTTGCAGGAACTGTATAAAATTAACGCGTCATATTAATTTGTCTTCACTTTTCACCTAAAAAAGTATACAGCAGATTTTAACGAAATTCAATATTGTATCTGTTTACTAAAAGTTGTCGAGGAGATACGGGCCGCCTCTGTGGTCTAGCGGTCAGAGTTTCTGGCTACAGATCCAGAGGTCCGGGTTCGATTCCCGGCGCTGCCAGATTTTATGAGAAGTAGTGGGCCTGGAACGGGGTCCACTCAGCCTCGTGAGGATAACTGAGGAGCTATTTCAAGGAAATAGCGGCTCGCCACAGTCGTGGGGATCAGTTACCCTGACCACGCGACATCCTCTGTCCGTTAAGTTGGCACTTACTTCGCTGACAAGCGGCGGTCCTTCGGTCGGTATAGTTCGCTTGCGGACTAAAACTACCGAGTTCGTGTTGTTTGTTTTGTCGTGGAGACAATGAGTGTGGTCGGTGTCAGTCCAGAAATTTGAGGATGTGCGTTCCTCCTGAAGGTACCTACATACTACAGTGGACCACATCTCGGAACAGAAAACTGTAATGTCAGTTCCCATCGCCGTGAAAGCCTCCGTGTATATACATTATGTTCGTATTCTCACTTTTCGTATATCTTAGTGGCAAGATTCGAACCTACGCGTAGGCAATTTTTCTTGCGTTTATTTTTAAACCAACGTTTATATTGTGACATGTTGCGCAACGGAGGACCCCTACCTCCCCAGCGGCACGTGGCGGTAACGTAGAGCTCTCGTTACTACGGTAATAGGCGGGTCATCACCCCGCCACTCTCCCCACGGTGACGCGCCGAGCGGAGCCGAAGTGAGCCGAGTCCCAGCACACTGGTCGCTATGCAACGCGGATAAACAGTGGTTGCGATAGACGACGGTAGCAACAGTGATGCCTACTAGGTGGCTATTTTCTCGTTGCCCTGCTGAGGGGTTGTAAGGGAACTACACAGCCGCCGACGACAGTTCTTAGTTCGCAAGTTCCGAGTTAGCCAGCAGTTAGTTCTCAAGTTCTAGAGTTGTGGCTTACAAGTCAGCCACCAGTTAATTGCAGCGTAGTATTTGTGATACTGCCGATGGCAGTAATTGTCAGATTGTAATTTGGGTGATTGTAAGTGCGAATGTGAAATAAAATTCGCTATATCAAATACGGCATGAAGTTATTTGTAGCGTTATACACCCAACACGTGACAATATGTTCGGTCCAACTGCAAACAATATGCTATGGATATACATGCTGTAAATGGAATATAAAATACATTTTTACAGCATGTAATTATCTTGTTACGCTTCCCTTCTGCTAAGAAAGTTTCGTTAGTCAAGCACTTCGAACTTTGCTTTGCAGCAAACACGGCTAACAAGCAGTGGGGAGAGGATTTTCATACCGACAACTGGAAATGTAATACAAGCAAATTAATATTTAAAAGATTATTCATAATCAGTTCGGCATATGTCATTACAGTATAAAATTACTTCATATAATCATTTAAGAATTGTATACATATTTTCATTCATTCATCAGTGTTCAAAAGCCGTTTTTGGCTCCCTAGCCTCTTTTTTAGTTTCGTAATCTTTTTACACAGACAGTAGGACTCCTTGGATGGAGGATCAGCCAGTCGCAATGTTACTACCTACACACAGGACAACACAAACACAGAATAAACGCACACACAAACATCCATGCCTTGAGTGGATTTCGAACCCACGATTCCAGCTTTCGAGCGAGCGAAGACTATTCATGCCGAGACCGCCTGGCCACTGTGATCGGCATTGTATATAAACACATATCTCCGAGTGTGGGGTGCATTTCCAGGAATTATATTTCTTGCTAGGATGTAAGAGCATAGATGTAAAGGAAACAAAAAAGTCAGCTTAACTTACAGAAGTTTATTTGGACCAAACAAGATAGCTCTCCTGATAACGCTTTTAATTTATATTTGGGAGGTGCCCGCTTCGAATATTGACAGGGACACCGGCTATTCAGACTGAAGTTCTTCGTGGTTCTCCTCCGTCCTTCCAGGCGAATGCCGGATTGGCTTAAATTAGGCCACGACCACTTCTTTCCATATCCTTTCCAGTTCATTATTCACTATCATCAAATCATTGGACACACACTGTAATCCCTCGCTTAGCGACAGCTTTGTTAAATTAACTAGAAAATAACAAAATATATTTATTTTTCGGTTTTCATGGCTGATAATATTCAGATTATAGTTTTAAGGGTTATGACAACGTGCAATCTTGTAGTTGTATACCAACGTTTTTCAGGAACCTACTGCTTATATATCCGGGGGCACGCAGTAGCGTAGTTGGTTGAGACACTATGCTACAAGCCGGAAAGTCGCGGGATCTAGTCCCGATGAGGTGGATTTTTTCAGTTAACTAATCATTCCAGCCGCACTGTGGCCCTGGGGTCGACTCAGCCTCTAACAGAAATGAGTACCAGGAATTTTCCTGGGGCTAAACGGGTGCCGGCGCGTAAGGCTTACAGCCTTACCGCCATCTATGATCTGATTGTTTAGAGAAAATGTAGGAGCATCGACATCTCACAACCCTATAGTCCTTCACGGTCCGTTACAGGGATAGCTTTAACTTTGCCTTTTACGTTTGCCTTTTACCTTTTACTGCTTATATATATATCCACGGTCGACCTGTGAATGTTGGGCTGCATGTTCCTCTGAAACTACGGTGTATCGCCCAGAAGACAACATTCTGTTGGCTTACTTTGTTTGAAGGACTGAAGCAAATTCTTATGCCTGTGTCGATTCAAAATTAATTCAGAACCAGAGAGTCATTTGGACATTGCCAGAATACTTCTAGCGTGACGCTGGCCCATAGCAAGCTTTTGCTTAAACAGGCCAATAAAACTGAGGAATGAAAATAATTCGTGCACTTACATCAATGATTCGATCTGGATTCGAACCCAGCGTTGTTAAATTTAGGAGTGGGATGCACTCAGTACGTATAATGTTTGAAGCGGTGATACATGACAGTGAAAATATTCTGAATTTCATTTATTTCTTTTCTTCTTTCGTTACTCATTTCTTTCTTTCTTTTTTATTCCTTAACCCTCTCATTTGTGTCATTCTTTTCCTCCCTCTTTATTCAGTCCATTCTTGTTACGTTCATTCTTCGTTTCTCTCGCTCTCCGACTTTCATTGTCCATTCCGTTCCTTCCCTGCCGTCACCGGTGCAACGCAGATAATGAAAGAACACATTGGGCAGGCTGGCAAACACCGCATGACCCGATTAGGTTTGTGCGATATCAGTTGTTTCACAGACGACCGCGTCGGTACCGTCGTACATATCAATTTTTGTGCGACGCACGAATCGTGAACTGTGTGGCTGATAGGAGGTATCACGGAGCCATCACGCGAGATTGGATTGGAAAAATCGGATATAAATTGCATGCTCCGGGGATTTGAGGAAGGAATTCCACGAAAAAGAAATAAAAATGCATCTACGTCGGAGTTCGCTTTCAAAATGCTTTCCCGAGGCACGGTGGATGCGCAAAGCATTTCTCTTGCACCGATATCTCTACGTAAACCCAGGAGAGCATGAACGGCACTCACAATTAGGATGCAATAACCTCCTTGAGAGATATGCTCTGAAATGAAAGAGCATGTGATCAAGTTATATGGAAGAATGGGTATGATGGCCCTCGCGCATGCGTATGCATCTCGCGATCGGAAGACAGGCCTCTTCCTACCAATCATATTTTGATCACTTCAGAATTTCTGATGCCTGAAGTGACTGAGGCCAGTCACGGTAGCTGAGCGGTCTACTGTCTTCTTTCGCTCGGAAGCCAGGATCATGGGTTCGAATCCCACACAAAACATGGATGTTTGGTATGTGTATGTGTTTATTCTGTATTTGTGTTGTCCTGCGTTTAGGTAGCGGCCTTACGACGAGCTGATCACTCGTCCAAGGAGTCCTACCGTCTGTAAAATGTTCAAAATGAAAAGAAAAAAAAACAACCTTGACAACTTAAGGTATAAGACGAACGGATTAAGTAAGTAAGAAATGATGGAGGATGTTAAATGTTCGTTGTCTAGCTAGCCACATTTTTTAGAACACCATGCACTGAACATTGTCATTAAGAAAGCCATCAGTGGACACAGTCATATCTGTCCCTTTTGCCTAGTCTCAGCCAACTTATGTAACATCCTCTCAGCCTACTTTTATACGTCCTCTTAGCTCTTTTGCAGTATTCGAAGTGCCTACTGTCGAAGAGGGTTCCCCAACAATTTTTTTTTTCATTTTTACTTATCAGCTTACAGTTATATGCCGTGTCGACATTAACTTTCTTGATTTCACAAATCCAACGAGACGAGGTGACCCACACAAATCGCGAAATATGTGACTATGTAATGTGGTCCAGTCAGCTCTCCCTTCTCCCTTGTTAGCTTCATGGATAATCAAGTTATTGGTTAGAGGCTGCTCTATTGGGTCTTCGATTTGCAGCGGTATCAGAGAATGCCTGGACACCTCACTCAGACTGTGGGGCCCGGCCAGTCTCCTGATCTGTGAGTTTCAGTAGTTTACTGCAAGGGGATAAATGAACGGAGTGTGAAGATGGCCAGTCATTGCCATGTCGCTCAGATTTAGCTCAACGATTCTATACGCTCGGTGCTGAAGAAGAAAGGAGACTTGTTTTCACCCTTACAGCGTCGCATGCTGCAAACAGCTTTTCTCATTCAAGAAATGCTCAACAGTTTCGGCATATAGCAACGTCAGTAGAAAGTTCTGCTACCGCTTCGTGGTGGAATTTCTCAATTAAATTGCTTTTAAGTTATTTGGTATACAAAAAAAAAAAGATGAATTATTTTTGCTAAATGAAACTGAGCATTGCTATTGCATGCAAAGACACGCATAGGCGCACTGTCCTGTGTAGCCTTTTATAAGGGTTCATTTCAAAGCAACTTGGAAGCCTACACTTCCCTCTTTTCCAAACAATTTACAGGAACAATAATTTATATCACTTAATTATGGTTCTATATGAAATTCCATGTCCAATGGTAATTACGTTTAGTCTATATTGCTATAATTATTACAATGTTTTTTCTTTCCTTGGCACTACAGCCCCAGTGGGGCTAGGCCTACCTCCATGAACTTCTCCGATTACAATGTTGCCTTATAAATTTCACAAAGAAATACTGGCATATAAATTTGAACGTATGCATGAAGTCCAAATATTAAAATTCAACACGCCTTTCTAACGTTTCGTTGTGTTTGTAATGATCTCAGTTTTTTACGTCACGTCATGTCGAGAACGACCGCTAGACCTAAGAGAAAAATGAATGATGTACTGTTCGTTTTCTCTTCACTCCGATTTCTCAGTGATTTTGAAATTCTGTTCAGAATTCGCGGTTTCATGTCTAGCAGTTTCTAAAGTTGGAGCATTCTATCATTTTAAAGTTTTCGGACAAAGGAACTTTACTTTCTAGTGGTTAGGAATATCACGTTCAGCTTTAACTTTAATACAGAACACAGAAATCAGTAAGGTTCATTTGTTTTACTCTTTCCCTCGACATATATTTGTGCAACGTATAACTGAAAGTGCACAAAAATTCCAGAAATTGCAGTATCCTTGGATTTTGAACGTCTTTTATTTCGGGGGGGGGGGTATAATCGTTATGCAAGAGGGAGTATAAACCTCGTTAATACGAAGAGTCAGGGAAGTAAATTCTTTTACCTGGATTTCAGGAGGTGTATACTTTTGCAGCAGTATCTGTTTTTTTGTTGTAAGTAATGTAAATAGCTTCATTTGTTTCTTATTTTCTATTTGTTTCTGGAAACTTATGGCAGTAGTTACTGGATTTAGAAATTTAAACATGTTTTACTGGAAAGTATTGAAGGTTAATGTGATTCGATATATAAGCTACACTACACTTTCATGGGACAGTTTACGATTCTGGCTATATCAAGGCAATATGGCGTGTGACGAGAAGATTACTAAAGAACGGCGAAATTGAAGGAATGCAGGAAGAAGTAGCCTGGTTAATGTAATATCCCAGCATTTGTTTGGAGGAACTGAGAAAATTACGAACACCTCAGTCAAGGATAGCAGGTACTCTGACATGGAGTCGAATCTAGCATCTCCCGAACACGAGTCTATACGTCCCCGCTACGCCATCCCGCTCCATGATACTTATTATTTATTAAAGATGTATATATTGTCATTATAAATGGACAGAAGATGATGAATTCTGTAGTAAAGAAAGGGGGGGCTTGTGGCAGAGAAACTTTCTATATTAGATTAAATCCATAGCATTACACTGTATGCTATGAGGAATTAGCCACGCCATAGCTCAAGCGGTTAGTCGCTGGCTTCCCACCGCGGCGGCCAGGGTTCGATCCCGGGCCTGGTCAAGTGGGATTTGTGGTGGACAAAGTGGCGCTGGGGCAGGTTTTCTCCGAGTACTACGGTTTCCTCTGCCTATCTTCATTCCACCAATTGCTCCACAATCACCCGCACCTATCATCTGGGGCTGGTACAATAGGCCACAAGTGGCCGCAGTACAAGGGACTTAGTCCCACCCCACTAACAATAAAAATGGTATGAAGAAAGAAAGAAAGAAAGAAAGAAAGAAGCTGTATTGTTCCTCTATCAGATTTGTGTAAATAAAAAAATATGGCAACGACTTGCATAAAATAACAAATAATGCATTAATAAACTATGTGTGTTCTAAGTTGGAGTAGTTTCCATTCCTGTATAAATTACTCCGCAGGTGGAAGCATCAGCAACATGATCCATGCCCTGAACACTGGCCTCAAGAACGGTATGACTTGTCCTCTTCTAACACGATTCCTCCGTGGGAAAGCAACGCTGCTCCGTTTCCCTTCCTACCTCCTTGTATGGCCGTATCGGTGACTGTCGATTGTCAGCCGAATTCAGACGAGAGACAAATGAACATCGTGATGCAGTGTGATGTCCGCGCTCGTATTTTTTAGGAGGGAAACGTTCCTCCATATTGTGCCTCGTGGTGAAAAAGTTAAAACACAGATGCGATAGAGTGTGAAGTTACATCAGTTTCATGATGTGTGTTTTGTGTTATTTAAAAATAGTTGCTGTGACGTAAAACCAGTGTATTATGGATTTCATAAGGCAGTCCGGGGATAGATCTTCTTCCACTCGTTGAAGCTGCTTGTATAATGGAGGTAAGAATAGGCCATCAAGGTTAAGTGCATGAACAAAATATTGATAGACATGTCCTTACAGAAATTGTGTGTGTCAGTATGTACTTTACGTTACAGACTACAAGTCATGGAAACTTATATAATATAAAAAGACAGCATTCAAACAAAAACATGTTTGAGAGTAGAACATACTTCATATCCTCATACTTCTCTCATTCTAGCTCTGTTATTGGCATTGAAGTCCTGTACTTCAGGATATGACCATTTATTAATATTATGTAGTGCACGAAGAAACTAAGAAATAACATGACCTACGCAAGTTGTGTGCAGTTGCACCTTAGAGTTCATTACTTTTACACTTGATTTATATAATTGCAGATGTAATACGAGTAATTACGCAGTGGCTCAGCCGTGTAACACGACTCGCATGGCTCGCCAGATTTCCCAGTATAGCTACGTGGAGGATTAATTTTATTGAATAGAAAGTAATTGTATTTATTTACAAGCGATCATATGTTGAGAAGATGGTGACAGAAAAGCACTGCCAAGCTTCTTGCAAGTTCTTCCTTCTGTAAAATCGAGATGTGAGCCACAAAAATAGTGGTTTTTCACCTTTTATTGATTTCGATAGATTTATTTGAAAGATTTACACAACAACGGTCACGGTAGCCGAGCGGTTTAAGGCATGCACGGTCTTCACTCGCTCGGAAGCCGGGATCGTGGTTTCGAATCCCACTCAGGGCATGGATGTTTAGTCTGTGTGTACGCGTTTTTCTGTGCTTGTGTACAAGTAGAGGCCTTGCGACGAGGTGAACACCCGCCCAAGAAGTCCTACCGAATGTGTAAGATCTAGAAAAACCGAAGTGAACGGAGAAGTTCATGCAGGTAGGCCTAGGCCCACTGGGGCTGTAGTGACAAGGGGAAAATAATGTATAACTTGTACTCTTCTCCAAGTATAATTAGAATGACCAAGTCAAGGAGCATGAGGTGGGCACGGCATGTAGTACGAATGGAGGAGACGAGGAATGCGTATAGGATACTGGTGGGAAAGCCAGAAGGAAAGAGACCACTCGGAAGACCAAGGCGTAGGTGGGTGGACAATATTAAAATGGATCTTAGAGAGATAGGATGGTGTGGATTATGTATATTCTTAGGCTTATTTCGAACCATCTGCTAATTTCATGTCAGCCTGACTGACAGAGTTTCCGACTGTTTGGCAGTGCGTGAATTGTTTTGAGAGTGAACGAATGTCTGTGTTATGTGATGTGTGAGTGTGTGTATCAGTTCACTTGCTTGTGTATGTCTAAGTGGAGGATTTTAAATCCGTAATATACATATTTTTTATTCCTAGTGGGACGGGAATAAGTCCTTTGTACCGCGGCCATTTCTCCCCTATTGTACCAGCCCCAGATGATAGGTGAGAATGATTGTGGAGCAATTGGTGGAATGAAGATTGTCAGGGGAAACCGAAGTACTCGGAGAAAACCTGCCCCAGCGCCAATTTGTCCACCAAAAATCCCACTTGACCAGACCCGGGATCGAACCCGGGCCGCCGCGGTGGGAATTTTATCCCCCCCCCAAAATATATATATTAATGAATGGGTTTGTTCTAGCTAGTCTGTGTGTGTGTGCGTGCGTGCGCGCGAGTCAGTGAGTGTGTGTGAGTATTTTGTAAGTTACTGAATGGTCACAAATGTGATTTCTGTGAGTTAATGTGCAGGTGTGAAAGAAATTAGTGAGTGGGTGAGTCAGAGAGGCCACCCTGGGTCACCATAGGATTCAGATCTGCCTCCGAGCAATGACATTCCAGAAATTCTAAGAATTACTAGCAGACACTTGCATTAGCAGTTAGATTTCAATATGCAATAATAGTACATTCACTTAGTTATATTACACGCATCGACAGGATAATAATGTGAAGAATTTATGACTTCAAATGGTAGCAATATTTGTCTAATTCTTGTGCTTTTGTGAAAATTAAATATAATGGAGAATTTTCCTGTAAAGCTTGTTTTATTCACCAGGATTTGAAATCGAAGTAAGGAATGTTATCCACTTTAAGGAATATTTATTGCATTCCCTCAGTATGATCCATTGATCCATAGTCTGGAAGTAATGTTTAAAGATTTAGGCCAATGAAATCAAGGGAAATAAGTCTTGAAGCTCTTTTCATGGTTGGTCCAAGTTGGATTATCTAATGCGTTTCATACTAGAAGGGACACGTGGTAGCATAGTTGGTTTAGGCATTATGCTACAAGCACGAAGGTCGCGGGTTCGAGTCCCGATGTGGTGGCAAGAAATTTAAGTGGGTCTCGGATTAGACGAATGTGTTTATTGCACAATCACGTTTTGCACTCACTAATACAATTACTCGGACTGATAACGCCTTCAGGCTTTTCCTCTTCGATTGTTATAACACTCGTGCACCGCTGATCTCGGTGAAGTGTCTTCGTTCATCTAATATCCATTGTCGGATCTGGAATCTCCTCTCGTCGAGTACGAACTGACTGGGTCCTAAATAGAGAGAGAGCGAAGAAGTGGTGATGGTGGTGGTAGTGAGANGGGGGGGGGGGAAGAAACTATATCTCCGATTTTTAAGGTTCCCAGGCAGTGCCCGCTTGTCCTTCTGGTAAAGATAGAGCATATTCGTATGATCGGATTTTTTGGTGAATTATTCTTAGCTTATATCCCACACTCGGACGGGACAGAGGCCACCTTGTCGAAAGGTTCATTTTCACTGTTGGTTAGAATATCCGTTGCCGCTGGAATTCAACAATTCTGCTACTGTTGCGTAGGCATTTTCCTCTCTCATTGTCCGTTGCCCAGCAATGGATGTCCTATATTCCGGCTTTCAGGCAGCACGTCACAATATTATATTTGTGTCTGTATTTATATGAGTTTGGTGCTAGACCTTAAAAATCGAAACATAATTAAATATCGTCTTTCCATTTTCCAATATTATTTCGAGATTTTATTATGTAAAATAATTTCTCACATTCCGTATAGCTTTAACTGCTATTACTAGCATTACATGCTAAGAATATATTGAGAAAGAAGGAATGACGAAAATGAAACGGATTGTGATGGGAGGGAACGGTGGATCGGGCAGAGCTGAGCAAAAGAGATCGAAGAAGAATTTTGTTTACATTCTTCGCTTGATCATCTGTTTCAAGTTTGCGACGAAAATCCACAAAAGCGTCTTTCTCCATCCGAAACCTTGAGGGCCTATACATAGCTTCACTAAAATATTGGGATGGACATGAACAGTAGAGAATTGAGTTCTACGACAGGAATCTCTTGAAGAGATTTAATGTAGAACTGAAAGCATCCATAACCTCTTCCGTTTGTAGTACACTCGATTTGCAGGACACTTTTACAGCACCAGTCCTAACGGACGCATGTAAACACACTCACAAAGGATGCCTTCAGATTTCTCAAAGAAGGAGGCCCTATTTGAAGTTGAAGAGTGAAGCGTTCTCAGATAAATTTGGTTATTTATGTTTTATGAGCTTCCGTCGTACAGAACGGTTGAACAGAAATGTGAATGCTTTGAATGTCCTCAGACCATTTCTAAGTCTACAGCACCGCTAAAAATAAGGTAAAAATTTCCCTGTGCTTAACTAATTAAGCACTACGTCATGAAGGCGTATGGGTAGTGGATGTATTGATCCACATTTTCTTGACCTCGGCAATAGCTGGAGGTGAGTTGTCAGCTTCACGCCCCGACTGCTTTACCCCGGGGAAGGAATCCCCCCAGTAGCCATTGGGTAGGAGGTTGCGTGGATCCAAGAGCATGTCTGGACGACTTGGAAAGGGGAAAGTTCTTGACACTATCGGGACTCGAACTCCGACTATGTTATCCCGGCTGAAACAGCACCGTAACTGTTGGTATAACTGAACTAATTCCTTTATAACAACCTCCCCCCCATACTGGACATGATAATGAGTCGGTTCCAATGGCCGTCCGTTTCTTCAAAACCATTCCGTGATCTTAATGCAGATATTGTAATCCTGGCCTCTCCCCCGCCTTCCAAGCGATCGTTCTAAGGCAGGTTGTTGCGCCCAAAATTATGTAAGTATTTCTGCTTTATTGATCGTCTTGTGCATTCTGAATAGTTCGCAAAAATTCGAAGTTCCTGTACAAGTTTATTCAAACATAATAGTTGTTAGCTCTACGCTCAACCCCCTAAAACATGTGGATTACTGTTGGTTGGCTGTTTCCTGAGGACGCTCCTTATTGTGGATACAGGAGACCCACTTACTCTGATGTACTGGGACAGGGCTTGTTTCTGAAGTTGGGATTACTGTTCTGATGCGATACCTCCATTTTAATCATGCGATGACGGTCGATATTCTTACTCGATAGAAGCCGAACACTGCAACTGGTGCTAAGCGCCCATAACCAGATATTTTGTGGAGTAGAAAACGATCTACATCAGGCAATGTTTCGTTGCTTGGCAACCGTTTTTTGTTGTTGCATATAATGCGATCACTTTGTACCTGCGTGGCTGTAAATAATATAAGTTGAATTTAGAAGACCGCCTCTGGATACAGATCCTTAGGTTCCGGGTTCGATTCCCGGCGCTACCAGATATTCTGAGAAGAAGTGGATCTGGAATGGGATGCACTCGACCAATATTTTCTGAAGCTTCTGATCGTCTTTATAGTATATTTCCAATAACCACAACAGATGTCGTTGCCATAGAGACCAATTAATTCAGCGTTATTATCTTATATGTTAGAAGCACATTCGTCAAATACGGGAAACAGTGACTGTATAGTGAATTACTAAGTATTGTGCTTTGAAAGCTAATTTTAAACCAATCCACTTTTCAGATATGTCTTAATATTTTCTTACACTTTTCTCTTTTTTAAATAAGGAATATAATTTTTACTTGAGTCAAATTGTAAGGTATTTCCAATATAAGTAAATATAAGGTGATTTGCTCTTACGTCACCATTGCCTTAATGCGGCTATGAGTGCGAATGTGCAAAGAGGATACACACAAACCGATAATTTCCACTCTGCTTTAATCTCTTCTGGAGACAAAATAAAATCCACTCACACAGAATTCCACTAATATGTCATATTTAATTGTTTAAAGACTGAATCTCTTCTAAATGTTATTTTAAAATTCAGTTTGTACCTCACAGGAAACACATTATGTCTGCACTACAAAGAGCAGCCGGTTAGTGCTTTTTAGGGAAATAATCGCCGCTTATTGTGATAACCATATGATATACACACTCTGTGGGCAGAATGCAAAGTTTTATTGTGCTAAAGCAGGTGGTACATATAGTCACCACAGGGTTTTAAAGGGTTAAAAAAATTACAGCAAATTGTTTACATTTCAAAGAGAATAATGAAATGAGTACATAAAGTTATCACGTTGTGAAAATTAAATGTTTTTCTGAACATTACAAATATAAACATTTTAGTATGGGAAGGATAAATAGGGAAATGAGAGTAGCCTTTGTCACCATGCAAGCCTTATGGCCCTATGAAGGCCAGGTCTCGTACCTGATGGTGTCATCCACAGACGGTACGGCCGTCCTCCTGCATACGGAATGAGCCTTAGGAAGGGCTGAGTGGTGTCCGAAAACAAAGGGCCGAGGAAGGCAATTGAACCTTTGGATTATTAACAGAAGGCTGATGAATATTACATAACGAATAACTTCTGTAAATAATATCCTTCAGATAATTTTCGCACGACGACTAAATTCAAAAGGCGTGAGTTGATTGCGACAAAAAATCACAAGGAATAAGACCACTTGAAAGATCCACAATTATATGGGAAGGTAACACAGGGTGTGAAGTGAAAAATACGATGTGATACTTATTAAACTGAGTAAGCTTGGAGTACCTTGGAGGGCTTTTGTGAATATGGTTATAAGGTTTCGGATTCAATAAAGTATGACATTTATTTACCTACCAAAGTAAGACACTGCAGCGTGAGGGAAAATTGATATTATGAAGTAAACCGGACAGAACACGATTTATTAGAGGCTGAAGGACTGAATCCACTGTCGTATTGTATTTTACGCAAGAAAAAGTCTAGACCTTCCGTAAGAAGTGCCAGAGAAAACAATAATTTACTCACACCAAATTCAATGTTCAGAACTAAATCGCTATGGTAGGTGTTGTCAAATAATAAAAATATTTCTTAGTCACCATTTTGTTATATTCATCTTTAGGCAGAAACTACTGGTAGATGGGGGAAGCATTATAGATACCTCTCAGCTAGTAGAGCCGGTCTCGCTGGCTGGGCGGGACTGATGGTAAGCACCAGTACCGGTAGGATATAGAGACTGATAGAAATCATAGAGGGAAGCACAATGGACCAATACAGGTCTCAGTGCACGGGGAAACCCACCCTCTCCAATAACTAACTAACTAACTAACTAGGCAGAAACTATCCCCACATATTTTCATATTGCTAAGATTTCTGATATGGCATAACATTTTCATGGACCTACTTTCACTTAAACTAGAACACATACAGAGTGTCCGGGTGAAAGGTATCCAAAATAAAATAATTAATTCTAAGGGAACGTTTATTATACACATTTATGGGTTACGTCATTATAAAGAGACTCTATCAAAGTTTTGAAACGTCGCCTCGTCCGAGAAGCGCACTTGAAGGAGGAAATCGGGTGACGCGTCAATTCTTTCTAACATGTCCACAGCGAAGTTCGTGCGTGATACTTGACACTCGGTTTTAGTGCATGAATCATTTGAATCTTGTACGTCCTTAGGCGGAGCCTTTTGTGTAGCACAGCGTGCACTGTTCAACGTGGAATTTGTACGTAACTGCAAGCTAGCAGCACGAATTGATTTGCGCGGACTTCACTGGAATGCCTCTCTAATTCGAGTGACATTTTCTTCAGAGGTCCGTGTCTTTCCAGGAGATTTTACGCTCAACAGACTACTGTAGTCCTCAGTTCGTTGTCCCAGAACCAAATATTTTTCCGTGTAGGAGGTTGACGTCCACATTACGTTCTAGAACGACGCTGGACAACCGTAAGAGACTGCAGCTCTGCTAGCCACAACACGCGTTGTACATGTTCCTATGGCGTCCACATCCTTACTGAACTCACCGAAGGTCACCAACTGACCATGCGCATAAAAAGGCATAAAAAACTCAGAATTTTCCTTTCCGATTACATAAACCGGATAAGTGTATGGCAGTTTCCGAGAAAATATATATATTTTTTTTGGTTGCCTCTCATCTGGAAACTGTGTGTTTTTACCACAGTTGCTGGCAGCGTTATTATATTGCAATGTGTGAATGACAGAATTTAAAGAAATGCGTACCCAGTTGATTCGAAACTGTTACATTATTTATTTACTAAGGAAGAAATTATTATTATACCATTTAACGACATTTTTCAAGTTTCAGATTTTTTTATGTCCGACAGGAGCCTCTCTCCGCTGACAGTGACTGATTTATGACGAAGTGAGTCCTGCAGCAAACAGGCGTATAGGAAGCGAATCCATTGTACATTTATTCCTGCAAACACAATGAGATCTCCATATAATTTTATTTTCAAACGTCAGTTTCATTGAAAAGGCATATAATAAGCAATGACTCAGGATCTTCTGAGCGTAGTGAATGCAGTCTTCATATTTTGTTCTTCCAAGAATTTGTCATGTATGTGTAACCATGCGGAAAGTCTCTGAAGATCTAGTCTTTGCTAGTTCTATGGTATCAGTCGACGTGTATCGGTCTACCAGGTCTGAAACATATAATTAGATGCCTGTTAAATGGATGTTTAAATTATAAAATCAAATTCTAATTAATTATTTAATCTATGATGATCGGAACATATATAAATGAACCATAATTTTTTAAAATTATATCCTTTGGGATATAACGCCGTGTAGTCTGTTGAAAATGAACCAATGTTTCGGAAGAGCATATCGACTCCATTTTCACGGTCGAGTAATAGGGACCTACTTCTTGCTGGGTTCTTGCTTTGTTTATTTCTCGAGCATGAAGATGTGTGAAACACGTCCCTCCGCAGAGTCGGTTGACTCTCAAAGGACTAAATAACTCTATATCCCAGAAGATATAACTCTTCATAACCACCGCTTTGAGAACCTTCAATCCTACAGACTATAATTTGAATTGGTGGATTTTATTGGTTCGAAACTTGGTCTAGAACACAGATTGAGGATGTCTGAGAACAAACTGGTGACGAGAGTATTTGAATTCGCGAGGAGGGGAAGTCAAATTCGGATGGAGAAAATTACATATTGAGAGGCTTCACAATATTTGCACTCTCAGGGAATATTATTACCATGTCAAATAAAGATGGATGAGATGAACGGGACGTGGAGGGGACTAGAAATTCGCACTAATTTCAGCCTGAAAACCGGAAGGGGAGAGACGACTTGGGGACCTAAGCGCCAATGTGAAAACACTAACTGCGTCTGGCTGTGTATAGAGGCCAGTGACGGACACCTTGTGAACATGCTACCGAAACCTCGGCTTACGTAATATTAGTGATATTTCTTGGCCAGATTAGTGACTGTGAGCTTCTCAAGAAAGACTGTGATCCATGAAATGAGACAGGGTGATTATATTACTGAAGTTAATTAACGAGGGCCCCTTGGACCGGAGTGTACTTAGTGATAAGAAAAGACATAGGCAAACAGACGGATTATTCGACAGGTTTGTTCCTCTCTTACCACTTTCAATATTGCTTTTATATAAACAAATCTCGTTCTGTCAGTAATATTATTAGAGTAACGCGTTCGATTCCGTTATTGAAAACCACGTATAGTCTTGTTTTATTGTTGAGAGGTAGTAGGACATATTTCTTCCACTCAACTGGAACATAAAACAAAAACAAAATGCATACTAGGTACGCTAACGTCCCTGATCTTCGTGTCTCTTGCGGAACATCGAAACTCTTAAATTTTAAGTTTCTATTTCTAAGGTACCGAACAGGCTCTGGACCAGTATGGAGAAATTTTCAAATTCTAATGTCGGTCGAGATTCAGCGTATTCTACCTTAAGCATTTCGAATTTTTCCTCAGACTCACCAGGGAATTATTGGATGGTATCTTGAGACACCACAAGATATTCTCGTTCCAGATATCTTCGGATCTCGTTCAGAGTTGTGCAACCTAAGGCTGAAGCTCGAATGCTGCGGATGTTACTGACATCTTAGGAGTGGTGTTGTGGAGTGACCTGCTTCTTCCATCATTGTAGCGTTGTACTCGTACATTGAAACGTCCGTAAGCATTGCTATAGTTCACGGCGTTGCATCTCAAGGGTCACAGCAAGGAAAACCTTGAATGCACATGAATGCTGTGTTTATGGCTTATCTTTGACAGTCCTGATCCCTTCCAGACTAGCTTGGCTCAAAGGTGTAACCAGAACGTTTAGATGGCGCCAACAGATGTGCAGATATTTGCCTCCGGTAGTCAGTTTACAGTGAATATTGTGACATGTAGACCAATTTCTAGGCAACTATCGAAATACGCGCATGTAACCATAGAAAAGGTATTGCAAGAAGTGTTTTCTGTGTGGTCCGCGACATGCCCCTTGCTAGGCAACGGGTGCTAAACACATTCCCGCAGAACAATAAGACATCTATTGCTAAACAACGGCGCGGTAAACAGTCATTGTCAACAGTACAGACTGCGTTTTCCATGGGGACAGTGCAAAGTGGTTAGAAGAGAGTCGAGTTCCTAAGCCGGTAGTTCAGTCGACGCTACAAGCAGTTAAGTTAAGGTTTCGGCTGTGGAGTATTAACCAACGGGCAGCGGAAACTGACGGATCTACATTGCTAAGATTCGGTACCAGGAAACGTCTAGTGAAGACACAGCAGAGGAATAGCCACTGTGCAGAGCTCTTACCAAGGAAGTGAAGCAAAAAAAAGTAAAATTATCCGTGTAACAGGTCGTGAAGGTCCATAGGGTTGTGAGATGTTGAGGTTCCCACATTTCCTAGACAATCGGCTCATAGATAGGGAAGACCTTTCGGCTTGTAGCATAGCGCCTAAACCAACTACGCTATACCAAAGAAAGACCACATAAGGAGTAGCCAAGAATAGTTGCAAGTCCAGTCCAGTCAAGTTCTAGTGATTTGTAAATGTGGTAGTTTAGGGATAGCTCTGTAAATGATTGTGATTAAGAGAGATTCCAAAAGAAGGTGTTAATAAATCCAATCATACAATTCAGAACCCATTATCATTAGTCACGGATCCATGAAATAATGACGGTCAGTAGAGGAAACATACAGCCTGACCTATGATTTGAACCACAGAGCGGCCGTGATAAACCTGTAAATTTTAAACTCTAGTGGGATGAAGCAAAGAGAAACAGTGGAAATCCAAGTTACGATAGTACGTACAGAATACAGAATTGAAAAGTTCCCTTGCACGAAGCGGAGTGATAATTCGCTACGTCTCAGTTTTTATTTTTTGCATTCGATCCAAATTGTTCAGTGTCCGTGGTTTAGGTACATCTCGGTATAGGAACAATGGCACAGAGCCCATTACATACGGAAAAGCAGCTCCTAAATAACCACAGACACTCACCCACACACCCAGCTCAGAGTTTACAAATCATTAGCCCTCACAAAAGGGTTGTTTAATGTTAGGGGAGATTTTCAATATACACGCCACATATAAATCAGAGCGTATTTAATGAATTGCAGCCGATGCACATAAATATACAGCAACACATGTGACTCTCACAAATTTACTCTGCAGTAATTCTAAAACTTTTCATTAGTTTATTTATTTTACTGTCTGCTATTGTGCAAATTTCGAGCTGTGACGTCTGAATTTCTCCCTCCTCTCAGCGGTTGTTGGTTTAAAGTTTATATTCACTTATTGTAGTCACTTTTGAGTTCAAGAGACAGTGATAAATTGTATTCGTGTTTGTTTGACGTCTGGCATGATATAAGCGTATGAAGTCAATTTACACGCAATGATACTATGAGGGCCGAATTTAGTGTTTTATAGAACACAGGTAAAGCTCTTTTTCTTATTCTTCTTAACTGCGCACCATTCCAGGAATAGGTATGTGGGATTTGAGGTACAGCTCCGCGTAGTCTTAACCCCCAACACTAGGTAGAGGTCAATGTTCACGCTCCTGGCCGTTTTACTCCCCAGAGAAAAGTTCACCTACGTTCACTGGATAGGAGACTGGGTTGGCCCTAGAGCCGCTCTGGATGCTGCCCCCTTCCCCGAATCGATCCGTAATTCCTCGCTTTTTCAACACAACTGTACACTTACTGATCTATCCCGGCGCCAATATTACGTGGTGGGTATTGAGTTCGCTCCCCCACTCCGTGACAAAACATGGGTCTAGATGGAGCGTAGGAAAACTTTGGTATTATGAGTTTTGACACTGTGTATCGTGTTCCATTTTAATAGGCTATTTTATGGACGTGTCCTATCCAGACTAGAGACCCATGCCTTCGTATGTAGCATAATTGATAAATAATGAATTTGAAAGCAGACGGAAGGAATAGATTGTGACCAAATGGAGCTACTGTCCCGGAATCTCCCTGAAGGGACTGAGAAAACCATGTAACACCTCAGTCATATACAGTGTCCCGGACGAGGTTCGAACAGAGCATTTAAAAAATACGAGTCGAGAATACACATATCAACATTATGCCAGATCGTTCTCTTAGGCTGTATTGTCGTATGTGGTTATCGATAATTCGTAAGAATATCCTGCCTCTATCCTCACGGTGGAATTGCGTTATGATATAGAAAATCATAAATAGAATCCAACGTGATTGACTCCGGTTATTCTAATATTATGAGATAAACGAACCAGATAGTTGAAACGTTTGTGTATTATTCATGTTTTGAAAGCATGACACTTCGTTCTAAAGAATAAGGCAACATTTTCCCATCCAGGAAAATAAATGGAGTTGAAACTCAGAGGTTCATGATCTTAATTTTAGCCGCTGTAGAACCTCAAGTCGCCATCATATTCACGGTGATTACTCATCGAAAGGAGTCTACAGCGCTGTAACTGAATGCTTTGACCGTTGTGCTGGTACATTGCCCTGCTGAGAACATACCTAACTCTTTCTTATGCCGCTCATTATTTAAGAAATAGCTGAACGTGACAAATCTTTTATACCCCCTTCGAAATTAATTTTATATCATAAAAGAATGTGGAACTTATGATTTTTCTAACGGTTTCAGCACATCGCATACATCTTTCTGGTTAAGCAGTGACATCTGGCGAATGACACGTGGATTTTCAGAATATCACTGACATATATTCCTTCAGGTTTTCCAACCAGTGAGATGAACTCATGTTTAAACTTTCATAGACAGAAGCTGAGAGTAAACTGTGCCGTCATGAGTACCTCAGAAATCCAAATTAAGCCCCAAAAGCTGGACTTCGTAGGTTGAAAATTGCATACTAACTATATTCTTATGCACGAAGTGTGATGACGCCTGTAGCTTTATGAACGGTTGCTTAAGGGACACCAGTTTGTTCGGTAAGTCGATGAAATTATTCTTTTGACGGAATTGGAGCCTTGCTTGGATCCCCCGAAGAGCTTCTGATGTAAGCAGCACCCTAAGGCCGCTGCATAGCTCAAGCGGTTAGTCGCTGGCTTCCCATCGCGGCGGCCCGGTTTCGATCCCGGGGTCGGGTCAAGTGGGATTTGTGGTGGACAAAGTGGCGCTGGGGCAGGTTTTCTCAGAGTACTTCGGTTTCCTCTGCCAATCTTAATTCCAGCAATTACTCCACAATCACCCTCGCCTATCATCTGGGGCTGGTACAATAGGCCAGAAGTGGCCGCAGTACAAGGGACTTAGTCCCAACCCACTAGCAATAAAAAATATCACGCACCTTAATTTTCTTCGTTTCGCAAGGGTTCGGGTCTCATGCCGCCTTTTGTACAACTGTAACACACACCACTTCCTGGATAACGGCTAATCCGGCGCCGACAACGAAATTTATGAGCACATTCATCATACAGCGTCTTTGTTCTACTGCAGTTCCCCTTCGTCTCCTCTTTATCACTCCTTCCTTCTCATTTGTTCAGAATTTGTTATTCTGTCTTTACTAAAATATAAGCTTACCTAGCGGACCGAATGTTTGCCCTGTAGCTAAATGGCGTTCATGTGTGATACACTCAGTCACCGATCTGTGTGACTCGACGACCAGAGTTCGATTTATGACAGAGGCAGGAAATGTTCTAGCCACCAAGTGCAGACCGACTCTCGGTTTCACGCAGCCCTCTGTCAAGTGGGTAGGGGGCTTTTACCTCGGGGTGGGGTGGGAACGTTGCCGGGATGTCAAGCTGACCATTCATCTTCATGTAGTGGCGAGACCCCGAATCCCTGGACGGTTCTGTTTCCCTGTAATTGTAGGCGAACTGACGAAGTAACCAATTTAGGTTCCTCCAATCCAGCAAATTGATTCTAACGAGAAAGTTTATGAGTTTTATTCAAAAGATCCCGACTTGAATCTCTGGTAAGACAGACAAGCTGACTGAGGCTTTTTCATGGTCCATCTCACTCTTGCAGGTAAATTCGTAGTGCCTCAGATTAGGCCACGAACGCTTTCTTCCACATCCTTTCAGATTCGTTATTCGTCAGTCATCTAGACAATCGGCTCACAAATTGCAGTGAGGTTGTCAGCCTTACGCGCCTGCTGCCCTTTCCCCTCATGAATATTCCTGGTAGTCATTTCTGTTAGATGCTGACTCGACACTAGAGCCATAGTGTGGATGAAGGGATTAGGTCAATTGAAAAATTCAGTGACCTCGTCGGGAATAGAACCCGCGACCTTCTCACTTGTAGCATTTTTTTTATTGTTATTAGGGTTGGACTAAATCTCTTGTACTACGGCCACTTCTGGCCTATTGTACCAGCCCCAGATGATAGGTGAGGGTGATTTTGGAGAAATTAGTGGAATGAAGATTGGCAGGGGAAACCAAAGTACTTGGATAAAACCTGCCCCAGCGCCATTTTGTCCACCATAAATCCCACTTGACCAGACCCGGGATCGAACCCGGGCCGCCGCGGTGGGAAGCCAGGGACTAACAGCTTGAGCTATGGCGCGGCCTCGCTTATAGCATACTGCCTCAACCAACTACGCTACCGCGTTCCCCCGCCTCTACATGTGCTTATATTCTGTACTATCTGACTCCATGAGACAGTCTTATGGTCGCTAGTATGTTTGAAGAGACTGTTACATAAGCTGAGAGATGGAAGGTCCGTTGAGACAGGATGGGCGAAAAGAGAGGTAGTTGAGGATAACATGGACTTATAGACCTACAGGGTGAAGAGGAAGACCAAGGTAACGCTTAGAGGAGGATATCTGATTAAGTAATTCAGGAAATGCTTCATGCTGTCCACTTAATATTATGACGCCGAGTGATTTACGGGACAGTGTCTATGTGTGTGTGGGGGGGGGGGCGGTCGGCCATTAAGTATTTGAGGAAGTAGTTGAGAAAATTCTTCGCCTTAAGTTCGAGGAAACATTTTGACTATTTACTAACGAGTAAAGTTTCGGCCACACAGAGCGCTACGTACGCGACGCACGCTACGTACGCGACGCACGCTACGTACGCTATACGAACTGGCCACACAGACTTCCGTACGCTACGTTCGCTATGTTCCCTATGTTAGCTGCGTCGCGGAGTGTACACAGCGTACGTAGCGTACGTAGCGAACATACCGTAGCGCTCTATGTGACCGAACCTTAAGGTTGCTGCATTTATACAGTTCACCTAACATTGTTAGGGGCTGGAAACGAGATTCCAATGTGTTGGACAAGTATCCTAGCCTGGAGAATCACACAGTGTGTTGTCACGTGTATCCGGGGTAACGTGACTAATAATTGTGGATTCTGAGTTTGATGACTGGATTTATTTGACGTCACTCTCACAATCACACTCGATTATAACAGTTCACACATATAACTCCGAAGCTCTGCTCCGTTCTCGAAAGCATGATGATTCACCGTCGAGTCCCTTCACCTTCTTCTTTCTCCTTTTGTCGTATTTTGTTCTTCTTCCGACTTTACTCCTAAACTTCTGAACTGACGGCTTCTCAACTGCTCTCCTTTTCCCTGCCAGGAGGCTGGGAGAGCAATCCGCTCTTTGAAGAGTTCTGTATTTTCATATCAGTTGTAACACGTCGCGTGAACGTGTTTACAATTTCCGCTCCTTGTTGTAGCAGAAACATAGCTACCGAGCCGTTGTCTAGCAACAGACGTCTCTGTTGTGCTTCTCTGACTGAGTACTTCCGCAAGTCACAGTATGTAGGATTCTGGAGAGGGGAACTTACTAAAAAGTGGCCACTGGAAGAACGAGTAGAAATAACAACAAAATATTGGTCTTGGGGAACAGGCTGTGATAACAGGAGGAGCATGAAACAGACTGAGGGCTTCGGTGTAATCAAATGCGAATTTTAGAATATAATTATCCGATGTTTATTTACTTTAAAATTAGACTTAATTCAGTTGGTGTTCAAGTGGAAACCTCGAATCCTGTACGCCCTCTCAGTTTCTGAACATTAATTTGTGCTGGTGTTATTTATGCCACTGCTTCGTTAAAGCATTGGCACAAAGCCAAACGACAGAATCCACAACCCGGTAGGATCGTAGCACTTAGTATTATTGCATGGCTACTATATGACGTCACGGGTGTATTTAGCGCTCTGCTATGGCTGGATGGCTTTAGATAATACACAACGACCCCCGCCTGTACTGAGCAGGTAGATGATAGATACGGTACTCAAGTTAGAAGTAAATGTGCCATTTCGGTGGTCCCCACAATAAGCGCTTTATGCTCCTACAATACAGATTGTCCCGATGAAAGGTATCCAGAATAAAATAATTATATCTCACAAAAATTTTATTATACACGTGTGTGGGTTGCACCACTACAACGGGAAACTATCAAAGTTTTTTTCTGAGTATATAACTTTTTCAATAAATTTCAACGTGGGCTCCCTTGATGGCACGACAAATATCCAGGTTTGAATCATGTTTCGTGTTACCGCAGCCACAGCGTCCCTTATGCGGGCTTTCAGGTGTTGCAGGTCGTTCATCTTAACCTGGTAGACAGTGTGCTTCACATAAGCCCACAAGAAAAAATCCAGTGGGGTTAAATCTGGCGACCTAGGAGGCCAAGCAATTGGTCCACTTCTCCCGATCTATCTCCCAGCCATCACTCTGTCCAGGTGATTCCTAACATGGTGGCAGAAATGTGGCGGCGCATGCGCGTAAGCCGGGCATGAAAAAAAAACTATCGGATTTTTCCTTTCCGATGACATAAACCGGATCGTGTATAACAATTAGTTTGCGAGATATAATTTTTTTATTTTGGATACCTTTGATCCGGGCACCCGGTATGGACACAGTGAGAACGTAAAGAGATAGTGGATTGAATTGGAATATATTGCAGATGTGACCATCCTACCCTCACTTATCCAGCCATCAGCACGGAGAAACAGTAGTAGCGTGATGTTCAGATTTTATGTGGTTTTGTCGTTAAGATATATGAAAACACTACATAGAATATTTGAGCTTTACAGCCTCATGAACAAGTGTTTCTTGTGGCATGAGAATTTGAAGTCAAGCAGAATCTTATCTGTTAAGATGATGTAAACTATGTGACGATTCGGCCTCACGTAAGAAACGGGAATTCTTCGAATGAGATAATAACTGTTCGCTATTCAGGAGTAATATTTCAGAACATTGGATAAATAGACAAATGTATGAGAGAGAGAGAGAGTAAGTCCATTTGTGGATGCATGCGTGAATGGATGGATGTATGGACGGATGAATTATGCATGAATATGAATTAGTTAATGCATTGATACATGAATTAATGTACAGATGAGTCAATGGATGGTTGTGTAGGTGAATAGTGGGGAATTAACGTATGAATGACTTAACTTTTGGATGGGTCGTTAGTCACGTGGTTGAATAAAGTAGAATCGCTCTGGACTATGGGCTGAATTTAAGCCTCTCAATGAATTTGATTGATTTCAAGTGTAAATGTATGTAGAACTGAACTACAAGATCTAATAGCCTATTAACAGATTGGCTTCTCACAGACTAAGTCCACTAAAGCCAAGAATATGAATAACTCACTTGCTAAAACGGTTGGCTGCTGGCTATACGGTTTGGTTCGATTCCCGGCAAGGAGTTCCCATTTCGCCTCCACGTCTAAAATAAATCTGGCACCCTCGCAGCCCCCAGGCCGATAGGCACTCTAGAATTTTCTCGCATACAAAGCGGCAACACCGTGAAGCTAACGACTAACCCTTACCTATACGCCTTCATGCTAGTATATTCAACTTTACCTTCTTTCGTAGATCGTATTTTAAAATCCCGTCAAATAAACGCGATATGATACATCCGTGTTTCGAACCACGTTTACTGGACATGCACGGGAAGTGGTCGTGGTCTGTGGCGTCTGTCTGGAACACCTCGAAGAGGGAATGAAAAGACTTAGGCTGGGATTAAGACCAGGAAATCCAGAAATGCAAACAGCTCGATGTACGACTAACTTCCTCGAGGCGTCGTAATGTGCTGTAATGATGTACAGGCTGTATGGTTACAACACAGGGAATGTGAAGATAAAGTTGACCCTGTACTTAATTAAGCATCACCCCATGAAGACCGCAGAGTGTAGAAGTATAACTTCGTGTATTCTTAACCTCAGCGCTGTGTGAAAGTGAGTGGTCAGCTTAACGCTACGGCCACCGGCAATAATTGGACAGGAGACTGAATAGGCCCCAGAGCAGGTCTCAATGAGTGTGGAAGAAAAGGGTTGCTTATCTGTGTCGGGAAACGAACCCCGATTGTACAGCTCATATCCAAGTTCCTATACCGACTGAGCTATATAAAATAAGAGAATCCTGTAATTGGACATTCTGTTTCGCCGACACGTGTAGCCAAACGCAATTGATTTTTTGATCGATCAGTGACGCATCTCGACTCGTTAAGTAGACACCGTCTCGACTGGAGCCCCTTTTGCAGCCGATGCAATAATTTGCATATCAAAAGACTACATGTCGTGTTCAGTGCTGTCTATTTTTCTTTGTCCTAGGTCATATTTGCGATCGCTTTATTTATACAAAGTGTGATGTATGGATACTTTGTCAGATTTATGGCGGAAAGCCTGATTAACTCAAAGACCTGATGCTGTTACGAGTCTTCATTTTGTCAGTTCAGTCAGGGTTCAGTGTCCAATTCAAATCAAATGCTATATTTATTTTTCTGTTTGGTTATCTGATAGGATGGCCTTAAAAGGTCACACCTCGTGAGAGACCTGAAAGCGTATCGGAAGATAATATTAAAAGGAAACGAAGAGAATAAATCAATAGAGCAGAGTCGTTCTTGAGAAGTTACTAGCCGTATAAGCGGGAGAGCCAGTAAAGAGGTCACATAGTGATGTAAATCGTAAAACATTTGATGTAATATTTGGGTGCTCACTAGCTGGGATAATATTAGGTCTTGGTGTTTTTCCGGACCTCCTTTATAAAGAGAACAGTTATGTTATCTTGACTTTACGAATTTCAGATACAACGTAGTTTAATGTCAGGCATGAAGTAGAGCGCCAGGCACGCATCTGTAGTGCATATGAAATATTACCGTCAATAATTAATTGCCTGGGAAAGGAAATATAAAGAGCGTGACCCATGCAGAACCAATCTGTGCTGCATTGACCGCTTTGCAAATGGATCGCTGTTGCGTGTATCGTCACTGGTAATTTTAATTAAACTGTCACGTGTTAATATATGCGTAGTGTTCCTGCTTCGTTTACTCCGATTCTCCTTCAGATGGCTGTGTTTATTTTAATTTAATTTTGTAGAGTTTATAATAAAGTGTTGGAACCATTCCAATAAATACTGCATTTCCTTCACTTGCAAAAACAAAGCCTTTTAGAAACAACACGAGCAGCTGGAATAAACGATATTACTGAGCTGTGATCTATGTCTCTAGTTTGTCATATACCTCACTCTAATATTGGAGGCGAAAAGTGTATTTCAGAATCCTTTCCTCTTCAGAATATATAGGCCACAATATGATTGGTAAAATACATTAAATACACTATTTTTGTACCATTTATTTTACTAGATGTCCGGGCGAGGAATGGCTACTTTCGGTAGCTAAACATAGATGAACCCCTTAAAAGAACATCGTAACTCTTTGCACCACCTGTAAGAACATACATCCGTATGATTTTTGTGATTATCAGGATAAACAGCATTAGTCTGTTCTTCTGTACAGCACTAATCTATTGGATTTTTTAATGGAGACGCAGTGTGTTTGCTGTGTGGCAGGATCTGAAGTTTTGTCTGTTATTGACGTGAACTTTATAATTTTAAAAGAAGACGAGCTTCTTGTTTATCTATCACAGCGAATAGCCCGTATTTCCCGGTTCCCATGTCGCCTGTGTGTCATCATCGTGCTGGAACTGGCCCTACGGCAGACCCCCAACTTCAGTGGCAGGGTGTAGGTCCACGGATGATGTAAGACACAACAGATATTCATGCGGGTTTCGAACCGGTCACACCAGAGTCCTCTAGCTCTCTCATGCTACTTTTCCTCTTGTGAAGGAGACTCGATATGGTTTACTTTCAAGCTGGTGGCAGAGTTCTCTTGTTACCGATCTTCGAGCTTCTGTCTGCGTCTGCCGTGGTGAAGAAACCCATTCTGAAACTGGGGTACCCAGTGAAGGTATTTTCAGTTTCAGTTTCAAACGTTGGTAGAAGGGAGATTCAGAAATGTGTTATCCTCATCACGGAGTGAGGACGGAGAAGAACGTAGAAAAGTCCACAGTTGATCCGACCCTATGAAGTCATTTCAAAGGCCCATTGGCTTTTGTCGGTTTTGTTTAGTTTGATTTGTTTTGTCTTGGTCCGGTTTATTGGTAGGTTTCCTTTCTTTTTTAACATTTCCGTTACTTTGGTTTGTTAATTGATTATGGTCTTGGTTTTGTTCG
>NW_019738952.1:1356875-1375540 GCF_002891405.2 Cryptotermes secundus | reverse complement strand
AGTACTAGTAGTAGTGGTGTGTGGTGGCGCCCGCACCTGCATAAGCATCAGTGAATTGTGCCCGAGTACGTAAGAACGTTGGACAGCACTGGTTTAGACGGTAGCTCTTGGTACAGGTGGTTTAATTTAGTTTACTGGCTCGTTGATTTGGATATGGTTGGGTTTGGTTTGATTGACTGGACTTGGTTTTGTTGGCTTTTTGTTTCATAGACGCTTAGTTAATGAATTTATTAATTTCTTTAGTCAGTTGAGTTTTTGGACTGTTCATTAATTAATTTATTTATTTGTTTCGTTAGTTCGACGTACTTCCGTATTGAATAAATGGAAACACCCAGACTACTGAACCTCCAGCAGTTTGAGAGTCTGTTTACCAGACAGGAAACAACTTGTCTGCGCAACTTCCTCCTCAGTCTGTTATATTTTTATATGAATTGCATATTGTAGCTGCATGTTGTGGGCCTGTTGGTACGTTTCGTTGTGCTTATTCGTATAATCATAGCGGTTTGGTTTATGTCAGGAGCCAATTACGAACATGCATGAAAATACAACGAAAAATGCATCCATTTTGTCCATACAGTAAACAGAATAGAAAGGCTTATACGTGGGGCTAAGGTTCTGTATAGTATTCCCCGTTATGCAATATTCTTGAAAAACTGAGTTACTCAGCCGGTCAAGTAATATCCTGGTTGTATGGAAATATCCAGTTCATCACAGTACTCACAAAATCATGTCATTGAACCCTGACTTGAACCACATGAAATTATTTAATAATTGTTGTTGTTGTTGTTGTTGTTATTGGAGAGGGTGGGTTTCCCCATGCACTTAGACCAGATATTGGTCCATTGTGAGTCCCCCTGTGATATTCTACCAGTCTCTATACCCTACCGGTATTGGTGCGTGCCATCAGTCCCGACTCAGCCAGCGAGTTCGGCCTCTACTGGCTCAGCGGTATATCGATGCTTCCCCCATCTATCAGAGGCGTTAGAGACTACTGTTGGGCGGGAAATGTCCTGAATTTGGCTCAGAGGTCCCCTTGGGACATGAGGTTCTTTTACGTGCCGGGACCCACGGCTTAAAGTCCCTCCCGGAGGACTTGTTCCCTGAAATTTTCCGCCCTTTAAAAATTCCACGACCTCCGTCGGGTTTGAACCCGCGTACCTTGAGTCACGAGGTGGGAACGTTACCCCTAGACTATGGAGGCCGCTTATTTAATAGTTACACACACCGCTTCTTGAAGTAATATTACCCCCAAATCCATATTCAGCTCTTCGAAGTGATGTATGAAAGTGCAATTTTGTAATGAAAATTTGAGAGCCTCGACGTCTCACAACCCATGGGCCTTCACGGCCTGTTACAGGGATACTTTACCTTTACCTTTACATTTTACCTTGTACTGCTTATATATTCACGGTCGACCCGTGTGCGAGTTCCTTAACCACCTACCAGACTGGGACCTACAATTTTGCTGAAAACACCGACACTGGAATTTCTAGTACGTTTCCGCTCTTAGCTTAATTTTTCAGCGTACGGAGAAACTTGACCGTTCCCGAACCTGAGACTTTCTCTAACGAATGCCTTATCTCGTATACCTTCAGAAGCACGAATAAGGTCACCGTCTCTTACAGAGTTTGCCATCACGACAAAGAATATGCCTGTCATACCAGCACACGGTTAAAAGAGATTGAATCTGTGTTTATGTGTTATCAGTGATCCAGATTCTAACTTGTATTGCGCGTTGCGGAATATTTTATTCCACCACAGCTGACAGATTTAGTACTCGAGCAATTTCTGTTTTTCTCTTTTCCTTTTGGAAATTAAATAGTTCATGTTGAACATTACTGCTACATTGCCTTCATGTCCTCCTTTTGCAATGTGCAAGCTGGGTGGGGGGGAAGTGATACAGACGGTTTGATTCAGCAGCTAAAACCCCCGGCAACTCACGCGGGATGCATCTGATGATTTAAATTGCTTCATATGTTCTCATAGACCACTTGAATTTAGAATGTTCAATATGTGATTTTCAAAAATCTTTGGTATTAATGCCACATAAATGCTTTAATTATTATATCATAAAGAAGTGAGCAAAGACGTCCTCTTAGCAGCTAGAGTTGTGGAACATTCACATAGAATATTTATATTATAGTTCCGTCTAAAATGCAACCAATTTATTCCTCGGAATTTTCACTTTTTACAACATTTTTCGGGCCCAACCATCCATCAACAGTTACTCGTACTTCTAAGGAATGAAGAGGTTGCATTGTTGACGAAACTGTAATTAAATATTCTATGTGAATGTTATAGAAATGCAACAGGATGCTTAAATACAATATTGTATTGTTTATTCTGCACACAGCGAGGGAGCATAGAAATCCTTATAATCGCCGCTGCTATTCTACCTGTCCGTAAAACAAAAAAGGCTTATATCTACTGCTCTAAAGTGTACATAGTGTCTGTTGGCAGAATCCATCCCGCAAATAGGAGTGGCTTTCATTCGACCATTCCTCTTTACTTAATTACACATTAATCTTCATTAGTCTAGTACATGCTTACAGCTTACCGTCATCTCTGTGATATCACATTGTCTGCGGTACACTGCAAGAAATGGATTAAAGGAATATGCTGTTCTGTAAGCTCGTATTAGTTTATCTTTGTTTCCAAAAGGAAGAAGACCGCCTCTGTGGTCTAGTGGTCAGCTTTCCTGGCTACAGATCCAGAGGTCCGGGTTCGATTCCCGGCTCTACCAGTTTTTCCTGAGAAGTAGTGAGTCTGGAACGGGGTCCACTCAGCCTCGTGATGATAATCGAGGAGCTATTTCAAGGAAATAGTGGCTGCGGTCTAGAAAACCGAAATTAACGGACAAGGGGATTCGTTGTGTTGACCACGCGACGCCCTCTATCCTCAAAAGTTGGCACTAAAGTTCGCCGACAAGCGGCGGTCTCTCGGTCGGTACAGTTCGCTTGCGGACTAAAATCACGGCTGTTACTGACCTGTTCCGATCAGAAAGAGAGGTTGCTCTGCTCTCAATGTATGAGTATGATGTACACTGATTGCCTTGAATGTCTTCATGTAACAGAAGTTGAAACCTTAAAGCGTGTTAGTTCCTCCTGCTTTGACGTCCGGTAACGCGTCCCTCGCCGACAGAGCTCCGTCTGATTCTGAATGCGATTACTCGGCAGTTCACTGTTAACGGAGGAGAAGCGTGTTTCCGTTATGCTTGCAACTGAGTTTTTAAACTTGCCTATGAATTAGGCGCCGATTACAATGGCCACGCGGTCTAAGGAATGAACTGTCTTCCCCCGCTCGAACACCGGAAGCGTGGGTTCGAATCCTACTTGAGTCATGGAGGTCTGTGTGCGTTTATTCCTTTTGTGCTGTCCTGTTTGCAGGTAGCGCGGCCTTGCGACGGTTTGATCCCCCCCCTCAAGGAGTCCTATCGGCTGTGTAAAAACGTTAACAAACTTAAAAGCGAGCAAGGGCCAGCAAAGTGGCGGCAGAGCCATCAATGGATAGATGAATTGGACGCGATTCATGTTTCAAATTAAGTACGGTGGCAAGCTCTGACTGTTACGGTAAATGTAAGACGGCGGTTCAGTGCAGGGCAGCGTTTCTTTGCGATTTTACTTCTCTTTCACCTGCACAGTACAGAAAGAGCGGAAAGATATATCCCAATGCATAGTGCACACATCCCCCATATAGGGACCAAGTTATGACTGCATGGACAGGATCAGGATTTGGTCCAGTGGTGGACTTTCGGCACGTGCATGAAAGTAAGCAATTACAAAGTGGATAATTTTCAGTCCAGTGTGACATACGAGTTTACAACACCTCAGTCCTCATTCACCTTATATGTTTCGATTCAAAAGAATCATCCTCAGAGGCGCAGCGCTACGATCAGGAAACACTCACATAAGATGTTTTAACAATATGCACCTATGTATGCATATATAGTGGTGCGCCTCTGAGGATGACTCTTTTGAATCGAAACATGTAAGGTGAATGAGGACTGAAGTGTTGTAAACTCGTATGTCACACTGGACTGAAAATTATCCACTTTGTAATTAATAGTGCGACGGAAGAGAATGAGACAAATCAAAAGTAAGGAATGTTTTGATCATCCAATAATTATCAAATTTTCAACAAAATGGCTGCATCATAAATTTAAATCAGAGATGTTACGATGATCCAGAAATATATCTCGGATATGAGAAGCAAGGGGGCACGCGGTAGCATAGTTCATTGAGGGACTATGCTACAAGCCGGAAGGTCGCAGGTTCGATTCCCGATGACGTCATTGGAATTTTTCCAATTTACCTAATCCTTCCAGCCACACTATGGCCCTAGGGTGGCCTCAGCCTCTAACACAAATGAGTACCACGAATCTTCCTGGGGGTAAAGGGCGGACGGCGCGTAAAGCTGACAACTTTACCTCCATATGTGAGCCAATTTTCCAGAAGATGTGGTAGCCTCGACGTCTCACAACCCTATGGATCTCCACGGCCTGTTACAGGGATTGCTTTACCTTTTTATGAGAAGCAAGAAATATAAGTATTCAGAATTGTTGCGTGTAGCCACGTTAGAGGACAAGGAAGGAAACCGCCCTTATTCTCGCGCTTCCCTCCCTTGAAGACAGTTTTAGAAAATAAAGTGTTGAAGTTTCGAGATAGCTGGATTTTCGGGTGCAGTTATGCCACTTTTTCATCAGCATTGTGAGGAATAACATCCCGTGATATTGTCATGTAGTTTTAGAGTCAGGTCTAGCAAATCAATGCATGAATATTTTGATTTCTGGCTGCAGTGATTTCATTGAAAGTGCTTGCCAATTACGGCGATGGTTTGGTTCCGAATAACGGTCAGATCATGTATCAAAATACATGTATATGTACTTTTATTAGTCTGGCGTATTTTGCAGTGATACAGCGTACATAGTGTGCAACCCAACCAACGGAAAATTGCAAATGTTTTCTTTCGATTGTTCTGTATATTCATACAGTTGGCTCATCATACCAACTTCTCCTAATCACTGCAGGGTTGCCAAATTTCCAGTTCTACTTTCATTTCCTCTTTGACACTGCAGATGCAGTTTGTGGTACAGTTTCTATTCTTTGTTCTCTATTTTCCTACTTCCCTTTTATATTTCATTCGTCTTCGTCTCTCCCCTTTCTATCTTCCGATCTTCTCTTCCTTTAAATGTCTTTTCTTCTTTATTTAACTGTAGCTCTTACTCGATTGCTTCACTGCTTCCTCTGTCTCATTCTTTCTTACTTTCTTAGTCTTTCCTGATCATGAAAGTGAAAATCAGAGGTCAGGGCCCAAGGGGGCTGTAGAACCAGTGAAAAAACATAAATGGATCTACAATAGAAATACAATTCAATAACGAGTAGCACATCATATAAAACGTGCCTGATGATAATCCAGCTGGATCGAAACATGTAGCACATGTACGTAATAAACGAAAATTAATGCAGTAAAGTTGGTTTATCTATTCCGAATGTGTTGTGTTGACGGTTGTGTAATAATACTGTATAGTTAATAAGTAGCCTAACAATTATTTAGTGAGTTGCTAGTTTTCTTGGTGATCTAGTTTAGTAAATAATGCTGATAAGTACACAAGTGGCATGTTAGTTATTTGGTTATTGAACTACTTACGTGGTTCATTACAGAGCGATCTCTTAGTCAAGAAGTTACTTTGTTAGTGACTAAGAGGATTACTTACCTTGGTACTTTGTTCATTACTACTTAATATAAATTATGCAGTTATGTCTGTTGGTAGATTTATTTAGTTAGTCGGTGAGACAGCTATTGAAATCATTATCCAGATAGTGAGTTAGTTTTTATTTCCTCATTTACATATTGTGACGTGCCGCGAGAAAGTTGGAATGGATTAGGATATCAGGGTTGATTTCCTAGGCAATGACCAACGTTCCCGCAACAGCGGCTAGGAATCGGAACGCATCCATTGCTATACAACGGCTAGCAATTCCTAGGCAGCGAAGCCTAGGAAAGCGTTGCCCCCGAATGAGAATCTAACAGTGGAATTTCCACCGTTACACACGAATTGTTGAGGCAGACACGCATTCCCGCGATCGTTGCGTAACAGCGGAAGGAATTAACCCTTCAACAAGGTATTCCCTATTGAGTCCGAGTGCACGTTATAAGAGTCCAACGTCGGCCACAGTGACCCCGCGAGTCGTAAGAAGCGACGAAAAGGAAGTCTCAAATCTGAGACACTAAAATATGGTCGCGAGTCCCAAGGGACTCGGAAACAAGAAAGACTGCACTGCAAGGGCCAGCAGCATATACAAAAGACAGACCCGTCCTCTCATCAGAGAGGGCGCCCCACAAAAACAAGACCGTAACTGTGAAACGGTAATAAATATCTGGTCCTTAGCCCCAGATAGGGCTGACTGACCCTCAGTCGCAATGTGACTTGGACTTAGGGACGAGTTAAGTCTGTATTTGACCTTAGAACAGAAGAGTTCTTATCCGACAAGTGACCAAGAACAGTTCAGCTCCGAGCAGAAGACACTTCACTAAGATAGCGGAGCGGAAGTGATGTAACACTGAAGAAGAAACGTCTAAAGGACGTTATAAGTGGAGAATAACTGTAAATGTGAGTGTAAAAGTGACTGTCCAATAAATACTCCTTCAAACCCGATAACCTACACAAATTCTTGCCGCGTTGCCTAGCAAACAAGCGACAATATTTAGAACCGTCTCCTTTTCCCTGCTGCAAATGGAAACCCGGAGACCCAAGCGCTTTATTACGTTTGGTGCATGTCCAGCGGCTCAGTATTATGGAGAGAGTTAAAAGTTACCATAGTCTGTATAAATACTATGCAAGCAGTGGACCTTACGTTACGTGTTTTCTCTTATTTGTGAACTGTTCGTATGAATATGGAAGAGTTAGTTTGGCGAGTGGGAAAGAAACAGCGTGAAAACAAAACAAACACGGGGCTGACTGTGGAATGTGCCTGGTGGCTGCGGTGTATGGATTTAATGCCCCTTGCTTGCTGGCCAAGTTATGCCCCGCAATGAGCTGTTAGATAATAAAAAAAAAATTTTTCCAGTTTTTCATCAAGTTCTGTACGAAAGGAAGTAATATACACTGTACACACGTTTACATATATCTGTACAGGAGGGTGAATAAGATAGTTTAGGGAAATCGCCTTCTTCATGGGTTTGTTAACAACAAATTAAATTCAAAAACTAACAACACCTGTGAAGAATTTAATGGCGCCTCCTCGCTTTCAAGTATTTGAATGATGAGACAAAGAATAGTTAGTAATTGATAATTACCCAATTAAAACACGTCTGTGCATGTTTTCGTCTTATGCGAATTGCGGCTTCACTGACTGTACCAGACATAATATGTAAGGTTCACAAAAAAAAGAAAACTAACTCCGTGGCCTGTACATATATATATATTGCGAAAATTCATTCTTTGCCTCTATTCATACTCAGTTAATCTTGCTGTATCTTTATTTTCTATATATTCACAAAGCAATTTTGTATATTCGTGCTTTTCCCGTGTCTCCTTTGGCTTGTCCGGCAGCAGTAACCGCTTTTATATTGAAAACCGGTGTATGATCACCATAATTTCATAGCTTACTAATAGTTGAATACCTCACGCATTCACTGTAATGCAACATTGTCAACAGAGACGTCATTTTAGCAATGCCGTTATTTCTTTTTTATTTCTTCGGGTGGAGTGAGACAGAGTCCAGTTTTTATGGCGGTCACTCTTTGGCATTTGTACTAGCTCCGGCTAGTAGATGGGTATGAGGAAATGAGGACTGGCAAGGGAAAAGAATATTTGGATAAAACCAGCCCCAGTGCCATTTTGTCCACCACAAATCCCACATGACCTGACGTGGTATCTAACCCGGGCCCCTTTAATTTCGTTCAGTATATAACAATGGGATTTATTTCTAACAAAGGTTGTAACGCTTAATAAGGTGTACATTTTGTATTATGTACACATTTTTGTGCGGCTGGTTGTTTCACAAATATATGCAATTGAAATTTATCTTCATGTAAAGCAGTGATTTGATCATATTGGTTTTATGCAGACCAAAATTAGTATTGTCCACCAATTTTAATGCAGGCTGTATAAAACGAAATGTCACCGAAATCAGAATTGTGTAGGCGATGAAACATGCCTCTGCCATGTGAAGTCGTCCCTATGCCGAATTAATTAATTAATTAACCTGTACGTTATGAAGTTGTATGGGGTAAGTAAAGGTATGGCGCCACCATTCTTAACCTCGGCACTAGATGGACGTGATTATTCAGCTTCACGCACCTGCCGGTTTATCGCCGGGGAAATAGCCCCTCGTACGCATTTTATAGGAGGTTGGGTGGGTCCTAGAAACCGTCTGGGAACTGCGGGATAGAGAAAAAGATTTTCCCCTGCTGGGAATCAAACCCTGCCCGTCCAGAAGATAGCCTGTCGCAATGCTGACTGAGAGCCCAATTTTCCTTCTGCATGTGTATTTTGGACAAATGTCTCATTAACAGAGATAAATCAGGATGCACGCGGTAGCGTAGTTGGTTGAAGCACTATGCTACAAGCCGGAAGGTCGCGGGATCGAATCCCGATGAGGTGGATTTTTTCAATTTACCTAATCCTTCCAGGCGCCCTATGGCCCTGGGGTAGACTCAGCCTTTAACAGAAATGAGTACCAGGAACGTTCTTGGAATATTTTTGGGGTAAAGGGCAGCCAGCGCGTAGGACTGACAACCTTGCCGCCAGCTATGAGCCGATTGTCTAAGAAATGTGGGAACCTCAACATCTCACAACCCTATGGTCCTCCACGGCCTTGTACAGGGATACCTTTACTTTTACTTACAGAGATAAATCCAAAAACCTCTTGAGGAATGAAACCCCGTCCATTTAATCCACAACAAGCATTCGCCTGTCCACTACTGCGTACGTACATGTCTCTGAAGCAGCGCTTGTTAGTAGCGTTGAGTAAAGTGTGTGGTCTGAAAATTTCACATTATGCAGATGAATATTGAGAAGAGCGGCGCGTAGTGTGTATGTTGAGAAGTAGGCCAGACAGCTTGTAGTGAGGGCTCTTGTGCACGTATACTAGCATAGCGCCTCACCTGTTGAAATGGCCCTAGCTAGATGGAACGCTTTGCAGATAAGCGGCTGCAGGAAAGCAAAAGAGAAGAGCTTGAATGATGTTACGTCTGCCTATAGAGTACGTTTAGAACTGCAGAAGGTTGAATTGTAAAACGTGGTATAAAGAACACGAAACGGCGTTTATGCGCTCTATCTGCAGAATTACCGACCGAGCGGTAGCCACCTATCGAAAGCATCAGTTTCACATTTTGCCCACGCTGCCTGGTATCTTGACTAAAGTTTTTCTTCGGTATCACTATTCTCTCAGTGTGGTTTCTGTGAATGTATCTTGATAGAGGCACGACTGTCCCCTTTCTTACCTACGCCCCGGTATTATCTCACATAAACGACTTTCTGTGTGAAATTCGTAAACAGTTTCTTAGGACGTTTTGACGGGACGTGACCAATTTAGAGATCATTATTGGAGGGTAATCTTAAATAAATGGGGTACTAGGGCGTAGAATGAATTCAACTAATCGCGAATAGGTCAAATGTGGTCTCTTATGAACATGATAATCAACATTTATATGTCAGGTAGTTGAGAATTTCGTAACAGGCTGAACACTACCATTTTCTGTAGAACAGAAATGGTCCGTAAGAAAGTTCGTTAATTAAGTGATAAAAACAAAACAAACTCCGTGGTCTGTAGTCCGCAAGCGAACTATACTAACCGAGCGATCGCCGCTTGTCGGCGAAGTTTTGAGGATAGAGGGTGTCTCGTGGTCAGCGCAGCGGATTCCCACGGCCGTTAATCTCGGTCTTCTAGACCGAAGCCGCTATTTCCTTGGAATAGCTCCACAATTATCCTCACGAGGCTGAGTGTACCCGTTCCAGACCCACTACTTCTCAGATAATTTGGTAGCGCTGGGAATCGAACCCGGACCTCTGGATCTGTAGCCAAGAACTCTGACCACTTGAGTGATATGGTGCCCTTAATAAGCCCATAAGCTACTACACAGATATACAGTTCTTTATCCTTAGGTACATTTTCTGCTTCTTTGTGCATTCTTTGTACTGTATGTTTTCCCTTTCCCATTCGTGGACCGGTTCTGGGTTAACGATCTTGTTTGCGCTGGGGTGAGAAGAAAACTGTCGTCCTTGGGGGGTGCCATTGCAGAGGAATAAATCTATCGTCGCCAGGGAGGGCGACAGTGACAAGGAGTGGTTGCTTACGTAACGGAGATCCAGGGTGTTTTATTTATGTTATACACTAGTCTTGTTTCGTAGCCCTTCCCATGCTACTCGCGAAATATTTCCTAAAGAACAGTTCTGTCTTTGTAAATTAATTGGCATTTGAAGTTGTTATGGACCGCCTCTGTGGTCTAGTGGTCAGAATTCCTGGCTACAGTTCCAGAGGTCCGGGTTCGATTTCCAGCGCTACAAAATTTTCTGAGAAGTAGTGGGTCTGGAACGGGGTACACTCAGCCACGAGAGGATAATTGATGAAGTAGTTCAAGTAAATAGCGGTTCCGGTCTAGAAAACCGAAATTAACTGCCGTGGGGATTCGTTGCTCTGACCAGGCGACGTCCCCTATCCGCTGAAGTTGGCACTAACTTCGCCGACAAGCTGTGGTCGCTCGGTCGGTATAGTTCGCTTGTGGACTAAAAGCACCGAGTTTTGTTTTGGTTTGAAGTTGTTATCGAGATAACCCTTTCCCGCGGTTCTTGCAACGTTGAAAATAACGGTATATTGCTCTTCTGCAGAGCAAATGGTAACCATGGAAGCTCATTGACGTAATATGGTGTTTCAAGTTAATTACCGATGGGGAAAGGGTTAAATTTATTCCTAAGCTTAAGCACCACATCATAAAGGCTTACGGTATTTGTAGAGATATAATTACAGACAATGCGATCATTACACTGAGCGTGTGCCCTCATCTTCACGCTTTGTTCGTCCATATCTGCTTATATACAATCGCCCAGATGGTGTGGAATAGGTGAGGGATAAAATGTTTCTCCTCCCTTAATTTCAGACTTCATTTGACGAGGCTACCCCGGCAAAGTCATGGTTCCTTATCCATTATATCTGGTGTAAAGGAAATGTTATTCGATACAATATGACGTTGTGACCATAACAGATTATTTGGGAAAATTGCCAATGTGAAAATATGGGTGACTTGAGTTTAACGAGGCAGTTAACAACCTTAACAATGGAATAGCCATTATATCAAGGAACCATACACACAGTTATCTATCTATTCGTAGTTATTTAAAGACGCTTCTTCAGCTACAGAGGCTATTCAACATCAAATTAAAAAGAGACGTCGTCAGAGGGAAGCAGGTAACAATTTGGAATTAACTCGTAACGGCCTACACTTCAGATTTCTCAAAAATTACCTCTTTCGTAAATACGTGTTGCACCTAGTAAAAGATTGTACTTGTATGTCAACAAACTTTTGTACACGTACAGTTCTGTTTTATCTTGTGGCAGTAGAAACTGAAGGTTCAACACTTCAGTACCGCTGGTAGAAAATCTTGCTGTTGAACTCGGTCCTGAATCGATGTCACCCGCCTCTTTCACAAAACTGCTGGCTGCTCTCAGTCTCAACATTAACCTCCCATCCCCTTTGCCTTGTCTTGGCTTCCCAGTCTACGTCACAAATCCGAAACATGACAGTTTCTTCCGTTTTCGTTACTTTAAAAATAATGATTTACGTATACTAACTACGAAGCTCCTCGTTACTAAATTACGTGGTTTCTTACTTGAAGGACGACTTAAAATTGATAGTTTTACGAATAGTCAATTAGAAAAATCAATCTAAACTTGGTCTAGAATAATGGGTGAAAATAATCATTACATTGCAACAATTACGTAAAAGTGTCTACCTGATGATGAGCTTGCAAAGCCGAAATATGTCATAGAAGTGACATTTACAAGGTCTTCCAAAAAATGCAACCATTTTAAATTACTATAACTCTGTCAATTATTACCTGAAAACAATTTACAATATTCCAAAACATAGAAAAGACTCCCCGTGTTTCATGCCTGTCCGTAACAATCCCTCAGTATGTGCACCTCCAGGCCAGACTCACTGCAAAATATCCATTGTTATTCCTCCCAAAGCAGCCACAATTCGATTCTGCAGCGCCTGCAAATTTCTTCACAATTATGGCAAGCAGAGCGTCTACGCAGGGCGTCAGGTCCGGAGATCTGGGTAGCCACCAGAGCAAGAGATTGTCACTGGGCCCATGACGTCCGATCCATCGCATAGGAAGCACACGACTCAGAACTTCTAGAACTTCCATATGAAAATGAGGAAGAAATACCTAGTCTTGATAATAATTAACATAATCACAGTAATTTAAAATTGTAGCATTATTTTTTGGAAGCTCCTGTATATAAAGAAGCGACAACGTAGCACAAGAACAATCTACGAGCATACCAAGAAGTTGCACCTTCAAGAGTTCCCCTAGAAATTAAATTTTTAATCAGTGAGTTAAATTTGAAATATAATATTAGAAGACACCTAAAGTTTTGAGAGACTTCCGCTGAAAGACAGAGAAAGGAATTTGAGGAGGATATGAACCAACATTTATATGGGTCCTAGGGAGTTTGCGTTTGAGGACCGGAGATAGTTGAAACTTGTTAAGGACCGTCTCCAGTACCGCGATTCAGTATTTTGCTGTTAAATATACGAATTCCTCATCAAGAATGTCAGTTTAGTTACGTTTCGTTTTCAGCCACTCGTAATATGCTTGCATGTTGTTAGCTAAAAGCAAGAGGACATTTTTAGAGAGGTACACTCAGTTCAAGATAAATATACGTGGATATTTGGCGTGGTAAGAAACTTGAGAATAAGATGCTAGACGATTATCTGTGTGCTAGATCCGAAATACACATTCACAAACACCTTCGAATGGAATAATACTGATAACCACAATTTAATAACCTCTGCAGGTGTCATTCAGCACTTCTGCGACGTGAGACACAGAAGTGGTCTAGTAGAAGAGTACGACTCAGCCATCTCTTCGTTTCTCCCAGTGACCAACGACGTTAACTTTCAATAAAACACGAGAGGAACAGCATGCAACATGCACACCATAACTCTGGCGAGGCTGCGTTGGCAACTGCGAGGCTGCTATAAAACAGAACATAAAACTTGGCCAAGCAGGTTGTTGACTCGTGTTAGAGAGGTTTGTAGTTCGAGCGAGAGCCAGTCTATAGTGACTTGGCTGCTGGCTGGACGATAGAGGAATCAGGGTTCCATTCCTGGCGTTAGCAGGCATTTCTGTCTTCCCCTCAAAGTCCAGACCGCCTCAAGACCCACCCAGACTTTCCTACCAAATTGTACTGGGGCACCATCCCTGAATGTAAAGAGGTCGGTGGGTGAAGACGAACGCTCACATCTATCCCCGCATATCTTCATGTCGTGGTGCGTAATTAAGCACAAATACAACTTTTCCTTTAACTTTACTTTATCTTTACACAAAAGTAGAAAAGCTACGACTGAGCATAAGTTTCGTGTGTAAAACTAGGAATCCATATAATATACAATGTTGAGGCCCATCACAGTGACCGCGCGGTCTACGGCATGAACCGTCTTCGCCTGCTCGAATAATGGGATCGTGGGTTCGAATCCCAATCGTGGCATGAATATCTTTATTGTGTGCGTTTCGGGCCGCACCATAGCTCAAGCGGTTAGTCGCTGGCTTCCCACCGCGGCGGCCCGGGTTCGATCCCGGGTCTGGTGAAGTGGGATGTGATGAACAATGTGGCGCTGGGGAAGGTTTTCTGCGAGTACTTCGGTTTCCCCTGGCAATCTTCATTCCACCAATTGCTCCACAATCACCCTCACCTATCATCTGGGGCTGGTACAATAGGCCAGAAGTGACCGCAGTACAAGGGGCTTAGTCCAACCCCACTAGCAACAATAATAAAATAATAATTGTGTACGTTTATTCTCTTTATTCAGCCCCTTATGAGTGGACTGCAGAGAGTGGTTTTAGCACACATCAGAGCAGTGTAGCAGTTTCGATACATTGAGACACCTGAAGATGGCCATCTATGGCCGAAACAAGTTGTGTAAGTTTCAAATTGTGAAATTGGAGGAATAAGAAAAGGAAAAATTGTTGCATTGTTAGCGGACTGTGATATACATAGACGTTAATTAAAGATCTGCAACAGGATGCTGAAACACAAAATTGCAGGTCTTCTTTTTTAATTGCTATGCCGAAATACAGTTTAATATCTGACTTGCTAATGAAGCAATAAGGACCATCAGCATATCATGAAGTAGTTAGAAGAATTGAAATTCTGAATTTCACTACTACTCGTTCTTGAAATCTTCAGCTACTTGCCTTGCATATTTTAATATTGACAAATAAAACAATCATACTGCAAGTAAAAACAGGCTGTGTTCCTGTAAGCCTAGGCGAGATTAAAGAAAAATCCGTTTATGTCCACATCTGGCCGAACTGAGGGTATTTGGATTCTGTCCGTTCCTTGCTGCTGGTTACTGTTAATTTTATCGAGATCGTCTCATAACGAGGCAGTTGACAGTTTGCACTGTTACCATGATATATCGGGCAGGATGAGACGGGAGATTGTGTAGGGCGCTTGCAAGATAGTGGAAATGAGTTTAAAATTTTAGTCGGAAACCCCCAGGCTACGAGATCTAGGAGTATTTTTTTTCCCCTTGGCACTACAGCCCCAGTGGGTCTAGGCCTACCTCCATGAACTTCTCCGTTCACTTCGGTTTTTCTAGATCTTACACATTCGGTAGGAATCCTTGGGCGAGTGATCAGCTCGTCGCAAGGCCTCTACATGTATACAAACACAGAAAAACGCACACACACAAACTAAACATCCATGCCCTGAGTGGGATTCGAACCCACGATCCCGGTTTCCAAGCGAGCGAAGACAGTACATGCCTTAAACCGCTCGGATACCGTGACCGGCGCCTAGGAGTAGATAGTAATATAAAATTTATCTTAGAGAAACAGGATGTGATATTGTCGATTTGATTCAACACCATCACTGTATGACGATTTTGTGAATTCGAGGACGAACTTTCAGGATCTATAAAAGCAGGGAATTTCTCAAGCTGTACACTAACTATCATTCTTTAGAAGGAAGACCATGAACTATGGGACCTCTTTAAGAAATAAAATGTGTGTGTGTGTGTGTGTCAGAGTGAACGAAATGTTACATCATTTATTCTTAATGAGCCACTTTTTCTGAGATGAAGTTGGTTGCCATGGCAACAGAGGATGTCCATAATTCGACAGTGATGCGCCTGTTCCACCATCATTACGATGGCTCAGTGTAACTCGATAAATAGGATGGGGAAGAAATACTGCTGTAGTTGAATAGGAGTAGAGATAAATGAGCAGTTATACCAACGCTGGTTGTGGAAGGACTTGCTGTTTACTATCAGTGGAATCTCTGAAGTTAATCTCACACAATTTAAATCTTTATTCTTCAGCTGAAGTATAATCTATGGATTAAGTGAGTTGATTAAGTGATTGTCTAAACAAATTTCCAAGCCCAAAGCGGGATCTAGTTAATCTGTTAACGTAAGTAAGGAGCTCTTATCGTGGAATTCAATAAAGCGACAAGAAGATTAAGCAAGGAAGAACTAATTATGTACTTCTCTCTCTAAATTGAGTTCTTCTTTCGTAGGATTAGCGCTCGTATAGTATAATAAACTCTCTCTTTCTACCAATTCCATAGTGGAAACTAATATCTGTATTCATTACGAATCTTATAAACGTTTTGTAGTGAATCCTCGAAAGAAAATAAGTTAGAAATTTCGAGTTCCAACCTTTTCCTTCATTGTGATGTCTATAGTGATGTTATTAACCGAATAAACTCGGGGAATATACGCAGAAAATTAATTTACGTAGAAAATTTTTCTTGTTAGCTGATTTACAAAAATCAGTGATCGAAGTACGAAAAATTGTAATCTTATCTGTCATTTAATAGGTGTATGGAATTTGATTTATCACTACAAATAAACTTTACAGACTGAGAGTCTGAGATTAGCATAATGAATTTGAACCTAAGATGGATACTAGCGACTTAATTGGTGGGGAACTTTATAAATAGTAATTTTCGCTTGGTGTTTTCATAGTGATTAAACCGGGAATAGTGAACTGGACAGACCACACAATGCCATGACAGAAACAATAAATTCATATCAAACCTATTATTAAAATAGACCGTCAATAATGCAACAATGATATAAAAGACACCTAAAATATATATTTTTTCACTAAAAGTGTAACTTTAATAATTTCAAACGTTATTAAATATCATAAAATATCATTAAGATATTGCAAGTATATCTTATACACTAAAAGTCACTATCAAATTACTTCAGAATGTCTTTTTGTTTTATATAATATTTTCCATTTTTACAACATGTTTAGGCCGCACATGGGTAATTATCAGACAACAAATTTAATTAGTATGGAGGCCACTGCACTGTCCACTTGTCTTTCGTGTTCCCATGCACGTCGTTGTTTTGTTAAAAGTTGCCTGATGATGGCCCATGTGCGGCCAAAACATTTTGCAAAATTGGAAAAAAAACATGTAAAACAAAAAGACATTTTGAAGTATTTTGATAGTCACTTTTAGTGTATAAGATATACTTGTAGTAGCTTAATGATACTTTATGATATTTAATAACGTTCGAAATTATTAAAGTTACACTTTTAGTGAAATAATATGTTTTAGATGTCTTTTATATCATTGTTGCATTATTGAAGGTTACTTGAATTATAGGAATGATACCTCAATATGATACAAAGCTATCCTAAAAGAAATAGAGACTTTCAAAGTTTTATAGAAAGAAGAATTTTAATAGCATGGCCGAGATACTTACATGGTTTGAAAAGTAGGCCCTGAAATTTGCATGGGTACACCATTTTACGGGATACAGCACAAAAGACGTTCACTTTAGGTGAATCCCTCATATGCTCTACTATAACTCTCCGGTTTTCAGTTCCCCATATACGAACGTTGTGTTTGTGAACCATACCACTAACGTAGAACATTCATTCGTCATCGAAAACTGCCGGTTAAAGAAATAATTACTTCATTCCGTTGCTGCAAGCCCATGCAGAATGAGTGACGGAGGATTTTGTCGTTTTCAGTGAGGTTCTGCAATAATTGCAGCCGGTAAGGGAACTTTCGTAAAGGTTTACGCAAGATATTCCACACAGTCTTTTGTGGAACTTGAAGTCCTACACTTGCACGTTTTGTCAAATTTTTTGGGCTGAGAGTGTAAGTTTCACGAACACGAGTCATTTAAACTGTATATTTCTTTTAGGCTAACCCTGTATAATAAATTCATATGTTATGCTCGACAGACCTTATGGGAAGGATCTCTCTAGGGGTCATATCGACTGCAAGTAAAATTTAGGGAGTTATTTTAAATTGCATAGACATGCAGCCAGAAAGGGAAAAATAAACTGTACACAGTTCTCGTAAACTCAGNNAGGTTTACGCAAGATATTCCACACAGTCTTTTGTGGAACTTGAAGTCCTACACTTGCACGTTTTGTCAAATTTTTTGGGCTGAGAGTGTAAGTTTCACGAACACGAGTCATTTAAACTGTATATTTCTTTTAGGCTAACCCTGTATAATAAATTCATATGTTATGCTCGACAGACCTTATGGGAAGGATCTCTCTAGGGGTCATATCGACTGCAAGTAAAATTTAGGGAGTTATTTTAAATTGCATAGACATGCAGCCAGAAAGGGAAAAATAAACTGTACACAGTTCTCTTGTAGTAAACTCAGTTCTTGAACCATCGATACAGAGTTTAAAGAATAATATTAATATATACTTCAGAAAATAAGCTTTAGTATTTTGGGTTGAAGTAAAATAACTCAGCATTGAATTGATTAACGTGCTTTTATGTACATTGGTTTTGTGCGTTAGTACGGAGAGTTATTAATTATCTGCAACACAGCGTAAAATTGTCACTTCCAAATATAATTATTATTATTATCTGGGTTTCTAAAGAAGCAACTGTAGTGCAGGCCTGTTATTCACGGGGGGCGGGGGGGGGGTTGACCAGGCACCATCAATCTTCTTGCCTATGCGACGTACAGACAGAAGCAGTAGCCCCTTGCGATGTGTGCCGATGACAATTCTTTTTGTAGTTGTCATGTTTCATTCGACTATGCGACTCAGAACGGATGAAGTAGCTACTTATTTCTGCTGTATACAGAATTTACATTTCACGCACAATAATTTTAAAGCTTACAGTGTTTCTTTATTAATACGGAATATGTTCGCGGTCTAGTGGTTTAGATTAGATGAGATGTAACCCGACATAAACAGCAATTAGAGACATACAACACGCTGTAATTTTGGCGGAAAATTATTACGCGCTTATTTACCTATGAACTAGTGAAATGCTACATTTGGAGCATAGCTCTGTATGGGGCTGAAACATGGACACTTAGGGCAGTAGATCAGAAACATCTGGAAAGTTTCGAAATGTGGTGTTGGAGAAGAATGGAGAAGATCAGTTGGACCGATTATGTGAGAAATGAAGAAGTGTTAATTAGAGTCAGTGAGCAGA
>NW_019738952.1:1352328-1356559 GCF_002891405.2 Cryptotermes secundus | reverse complement strand
TCACACAGATATGTCATCCCAAAAATTGAGATAAATTTACAAGAAAATTTCTTTAAGTAAGATTTGAGGCTTTCACGGCGGTGACTATGAAGAAAGCAGTCTTCTGGGATTTGGCACCGTGTATATGTGGTGTTAACCACCACATATACACGGTGCCAAATCCCAGAAGACTGCTTTCTTCATAGTCACCGCCGTGAAAGCCTCAAATCTTACATATGTTAACAAAATACTGATCACAGTGGCCGCGCAGTCTAAGACATGAACTATGTTCGCCCGCTCAAACCCTGGGATCGTGGGTTCGAATCCAACTCGAGGCAAGTATGTGTATGTCTCCGTTTATTCTGTGTTTGTTTATTGTTGTATGTGTAGGTAGCTGCTTTGCGACGGCCTGATCTCCAGTCCTAGGAGTGCAACGGACTGTGTAAAAGACCAAGAAATTTAAAAGGCGCTGAAGGTCAAAAATGACTGTAGAGCCATAGATGCTAGATATATTCGCTTAGTGGAAGGTGGAGTCCAACTGGGTCCACTCGGCACGGCGGCCAATGATTTTCCTATTGTAGCCTGCCCCGGGTGATTATGAGGATGAAGGATTTGGTGGAGTTATGATTGGCAGGGGAAACCGAAGTACTCAGAGATAACCCGCCCCAGCGTCACTTTGTCCACCACAAATCCCACTTGACCAGACCCGGGATGGAACCCGGGCCGCCGCGGTGGGAAGCCAGCGACTAACCGCTTGAGCTATGGCTCGGCCTTTAGATAGATAGACAGATATTAACTGAATAGAACGGAAAATAGTTTTTGACCGTTTGCAGTGCGGTGTCTGTAATGGCACTGGTTTTGTGTCTGCAACAAATGATCTTCAAGTCCACTTATGTGTGATGTCGCAAAAGAAAAAGAAAAAAAGGATTTGGAATGCAACGTTTACTCCAGAGTGGAGGATGCTTTTCCAGTTTTTTATGTTCTGCTTGAATCCAAGATGCAGCAACTCTTGCTTTAAATCCCATCAGCACAAAACGGATGTACTCTAATCATATCCACTCTACTCTCTAGGTTTTGCGTTAAGGAGGAAGCGAAGCACGCCCCACTACGTAGTATATTACGCGGAATCTCTCGAAAGCAATGAAATTATTGTTTTTATTTCTTTTTGTCCTGCCTTCTATGCACGTCTATTTTGGTACTTATGTACTTTCTGAGAGTTATTTATTGCTGTTTCTGCTTCCTTTTCGCAACGATATCCTGGATAGGTCCCACGATTCTCCTGCGTATTACATCACATTGCCGCCACGAAGAATATCCTGGCGCTTGCAATGATTACTATTAGTTACACTCGACTAACTTCTTCAGTAATGGCATCTCCGTTAGTAAGTCTGGACCCTACAGATGTACTGTAGTAGTACGTCAGTGCGCTCAGAGGAATTCAAAAGGAAATAAAAACTTCTATCTTTATGAAAGCTTATGTTGGTATTGCTGTTTGGGGCACGCGGTTGCGTAATTCATTGAGACACTATTCTACAAGCCGGAAGGTCACGAGTTCGAGTCCCAAGGAGGTGGATTTTTCAATTGAACTAATCGTTCTGGTCGCACAGTAGCCCTGGGTTCGACTCAGCCTCTTACAGAAATGAGTACGAGGAATCTTTCTGGGGTGTAAAGGGGGGCCGACGCTTAAGGCTGACAACATTATCTCCATATGTCAACCGACTGTTTAGAGAAAATTTGGGAGGCTCGACGTCTCAAAACCATATGGGTCTCCACGCCTGTTACGGGTATAGAGGGATAGGGTCTTGTCAGAACCCTATTGGCCTCCACGGTCTGTTGTAGGGGCAGCTTTACCTTTACTAGTAACTCAGGGTATATATGTATACCGTGGAATGATTTGTTATNCCAGGCCCGTTACAGGTATAGAGTGATGTGGTCTTGTCAGAACTCTATTGGCCTCCACGGTCTGTTGTAGGGGCAGCTTTACCTTTACCAATAACTTTGGGTATATATGTATACCGTGGAATGATTTGTTACTATTGAACAATAATAGAAAATAATATGGAAAAATCTGTCATGGCCTTACACATGGTACTATTTGGACATTGGCCTGGAAAAAGTGAGTAAAACCACGAAAACTTCGAGATACTTGGTTTTCCAGCCCAAATTCTAATTGCGCACCTCCCACATACAAGTCAGAATCCCTATCGCTTGAGCCAGTTTGCGGAGTAAACTTAAGTTTCAGATGCTTACGGATCCTTATAATGTGGAATTCATGAGTGCCAGGGTAAGCGGGGGAGAATGTTCTGCTATCAATGCCTGGATATAAACCCCTCCGAAAGGGATGAGGGGGTGGGAACAAAAAAGCTAGAGCAAATATTTGAGCCTTACAAAAGGGAAAATGTGAAAGAATGATATACAGTACCAAGGAAACTAGATATGAAGTTGGTGGGGTGAGGGGGTGAGAACCGCCTGAGGACGGCTCGGAAGTACAAGAGAAGATCTGATAGGAGATACCAGATTGTGAAAATGTTACAATATTGTAACTCCATTTGTTTCTACTTCCACAAGATTTCGATACGGCTGAAGAAATATTCAACTTATTGATGAAGTAAAAAAATGTACGTGTGTATTCCTCGAATTAACTGTGTATGAACCGCACCTGCGCTACACCACAGGATAACACAGAGCGGGGAACTTATATAAAATATTTGTCAGCTCCCAGGTTAATTTCGCATTGGTTTATCCCGTGCCATGCTGAATTCTGCTCGAAGCAAATGCCCCCTTTTATTTATTCTGTTATCCGCGGCGTCTCAGATAGACGCCCATTGATTACAGTATACGATTAATGTGAATCAGCAATTTTGCTGACACTGGTAAACACCGACGCTATTTGAAAGAGATGAAACTTGTGTTCGTGATAGATAAGTCTTCTTTGTAGCTAGAAAAAGGTTACAAGCAAGTTGGAGCGTTCTGCTTTATAATCTTAGTAAATTATTGTCTGCATTAGATTTGGAAATTGTTTCTTTCTTAGGGTTTAATTAGAAATCATAACGGAAATAAGTATCTCATTAGAGAAATTCTTAATTTAAAAGGAATATTATTAGGCATTCATAGATATAAACTACTTGTAGTGATTGATCATACTTTATTGATTTATCGTGGGGCATAACAATTATCATTAATAGTTATCATTTTCGATGGGACATTATAAACCAAAATTTGTGTGTCACAAGTTGTTAAGATATGAATTAAAAGCAAGATGCCAGATATAGGAACAATAAATAAAACATATTCGTAAGGAACCTCCTCTGTGGTCTAGTGGTCTGAGTTCCTGGCTACAGATCCAAAGGTCCGGGTTCGATTTCCGGCGCTACCAGATTTTCTGAGAAGTAGTGGGTCTGGAACGGGGTCCATTCAGCCTCGTGAGGACAGTTGAGGAGTTACTTGAATGGAAAAGTAGCGGCTCCGGTCTAGAAAACCGAAATTAACGGCCGTGTGGATTTGTTGCACTGACTACGCGACACCCTCTTTCCGCTAAGTTGACACTAACTTCGCCGACAAGCGGCGGTCGCTCGGTCGGTATAGTTCGCTTGCGGACTCAACCCTCAGAGTTTGTTGTTTGTTTGTTTGTTTGTTTGTTTNTTCGATCCTGGGTCTAGTCAAGTGAGATTTGTGGTGGACAAAGTGACCCTGGGGCAGGTTTTCTCCAATAACTTCGGTTTTCCCTGCCAATCTTCATTCCAGCAATTGCTCCGCAATTACCCTCACCTATCATCTGGGGCTGGTACAATAGGCCAGAAGTGGCCGCAGTACAAGGGACTTAGTCCCACGCCACTAGAAATAAAAAAAACCTAACAGTACTATGATACTTATATAAATATCGTACATTTGTCATATACTTTATCCTTCTCAGGTCCAAATAATTCCTCGTGCTTTTCGTTTTCAAACATTTGTAATTTTTATTCTGTTCTCTACGTTCTTGACACGTTTCGTACCTACATAAAATAACTCGGAAGGTGATATGGTAAAGGATTTGATCAACGCATATATAACGCTGTGTAATCAATAGCAAATGTGCCGACGTTTCGGAAGAAAATGTCGCAAGCAATGCTGCTGTTCCCCGGCTTGTTGCTTGACTTACTCATCTCTGAAGCTGGAGACTATATCTCAGAAGATAAAATTTAACGTGTATTCAGCTTTTTACAATTTTAAATAACATGACGGGCGTTTTGGTGATATAAGTAGGGAACAT
>NW_019738952.1:1310833-1352228 GCF_002891405.2 Cryptotermes secundus | reverse complement strand
GTCAAACCAGTTCATTGCATGCCATGTTCACACATTAAAATAACTAAAATATGTATCTATCATATACATTGTCAAACGTTAAAAATATTAAAATTGTTCAGGATACCACATCGCTACGTCGCCCCTCACTACGTCAGTCACGCCCATTCTCCTTTGTTGGAGCACTCCTTCACTATCTTGTGTGTTGTGCTTTTGTTGTGTCGTGCTCCTGCGACTGCGTGTGTTATACTGTTGGGCTTCCTGGGTATGTGTGTGTGTTCTGTCTTCGTTTTGAGTGAGTAAAGGTAATGTTGTCCCTGTGCTTAACTAATTAAACACTACACCATGAAAGCGTATGGGGGAGTGGATGTATAGATCCACATTTTCTTACTTTCGGCACTATTTTGTGGTAAGTGGTGAGCTTCACGGTCCGGCCGCTCTACCCTCGGGAAAGACCCCCTCGGTACCCATTGGATATGAGGCTGGGTGGGCCCAGTGTCAGTCTGCACGACATGGAGAATTGAAAATTCTTGCCCCCACCGGGACTTGAACTCCAAACCCTTGGGCGTTCAGCCCGTAGCCAGTCGCTATACTGACTACGCTATCCCGGCTCCTGGTGGGAAGTATTATAGGAGCATTCTCTCTCTCTCTTTCTCTCCTCTCGCTCCCACTTTGGAGCACAGGGCTAATTTCTCAGTTTCATGATGATTTTTCACGGATGGTAGGACTCGTCGGACGGGTGATCAGTCCGTCACAAGGCCTCTACCTAAACGCAGGACATCACAAACACAGAATAAATGCACACACACACACACCAAACATCCATGCCTTTTGTGGGATTCGAACCCACGATCCCGGCTTCCGAGCGAGCGAATTCAGTACATTCCTTAGACCTCTCGGCTACAGTGACCAGCTCTAGTAGCAATACGAGATATAAATTTAATAACCAGGGATCAGCCGCGTTACTTTATGGTTTTGCTGAGAGGGTGAACGAGAGGGTTGCCAATTGAAATACCTTCATAGCTCTGATTTCTACAATCGGCCTATCTAATGACAGCTGGCTGGTATGTTCACCAGATCGTATTGACAACTTGGAGCGATAGAATTTCGAGCTGCTCTTATTATGGCGTAGATACGGTATTGGTTTCCTGAACGGGCTACAGATATTTCATTTAACGCTACAGACAGATCAACTTTCAGTTGGAAATTCCACTACGACTGCCATAATGGCACGTCGACTCGAATGCACACGTTTCACTTAGCTTGTGACGGAATCCCAAGGGACCTCGACGTATTTTCCGTGTCTAACGAGTTTCCTTTCAAAATGTGTACTTCATTCGGATAATAAATAGTAAGCAGTAGAGACGCGTGCATTTAGGTACTCCTGATCTGAATATCAGGTCTGCATCCGGCTAACTTGTTAAAGAGGAATTAGCCTCCATCATTATTTCTTCTTCTTGTTTATACTTTTTCTGTGGTTCTTTAATTACGCAGTGTTTTGTCGATCACAGGTTGGGAATGTTCTTTCATAGTTGCATCGCAGGAAACAGAATCAGGAGCGAAATAATGTGAACGGGAAATAACAAATAATTAATCAGACCATTTTCAATTTAGTACTTATTTTCCTGTTTCCATATTAAGCAGTTCCGTTTTTTTTTCTTTTGGCGCTACAGCCCCAATTTGGCCCTTGACCTACCTTCGTGAAACTCTTCGTTTCACTTCAGTTTACTGGATTTTTTACTTTCCGTAAGACTCCTTGGGCGGGTGATCAGCTCGTCGCAAGGTCTCTACCTGTATAAAAACGCAGAAAAACGCATCCACACATACAAACACTAAACATCTATGCCCTGAATGGGATTCGAGCCCATGATCCCTGCTTTCGAGCGAGCGAAGACCGTGCATGCCTTAGACCGCTCAGCTACCGTGACCGGCAAGCAGCTCCGTTAGGCGTCTTAAACTCACAGGTAATTTAACTGGAACCAGGAATTGTCTGCAATAGAATATGTTTCAGTTTAATGCAGTATGTGTTTTACACGGGTTTTGTTTCATCTCCTGTGCGATGACTTCGGCCTACTTTCCATGCTCTACAGCGAAATAGGTATACTCGTAAGCTTATCGTGTCATCATGTTCGTAATATGTGCTGAAGAAACTGAGGAATTTTCCTTACTTTGGTTCTGGGCAAGATGCAGTTGGGGTCATCTGACCGTTGTGGTCCTACTTTTTGATTCCCTGTCATCAAGAACATCAATATGGCAGCTAAGCAAAATTTCAGATTCGAGACTGATACTAACGTCATTCAAGGGCCGCGCCATAGCTCAAGCGGTTAGTCCCGGGTCTGGTCAAGTGGGATTTGTGGTGGACAAAGTGACGCTGGGGCAGGTTTTCTCCGAGTACTTCGGTTTCCCTTGCCAATCTTCATTCCACCAATTGCTCCACAATCACCCTCACCTATCTTCTGGGGCTGGTGCAATAGGCCAGAAGTGGCCGCAGTACAAGGGACTTAGTCCCACCCCACTAGCATTAAAAAAACGCCATTCAGAGTCATACGCTAAGTATTTGCAGAAACATGGAACTTTTATTATGGTTTTTATGATACGCAGTGTACATTATAAACAAGAGGGTCGCTCGAAACTTGAATGCGCGTGCAGTTGGATTGCAAGAAATGTGGTGCATAAATATACGATAAATGTACTTGAATGTAAACCGAAGTAACTATCGGGGATAGGAACCTGAGGGCGGTCCTTTTAAATATGGCAATGACGCATCAAGTTCGGTACTGAAATGCCGACGATTTCTTGTTCAAGTGAGCGTTTACCGATTTCTCAAGAACTCTTCGATGTGCAGTTGGCTGTCCTTTTGGTAAGTCAGAATGTTTCTAGACAGATTGATGGGTGGGAAATAATTTGATGGATATGTGAATGGATAATTGGACTGATTTTACAGTGATGTGTTGACGGGGCGGATAATGGGAATCGCGTATCTCGTAATGAAGTCGTGATTCTAATTTCATGTTAAATTAAGATGTCCGTATTGTTGGGTGCGACTAATAATTGAATACATTAGTGTCACAATCTACTCTTCTCCAAGTGTAATTAAAATGATCAAGTCAAGGAGGATGATGTGGGCAGAGTATGTAGCACGAATGAGGGAGAAGAGGAATGCATATCGAATATTTGTGGGAAAGCCAGAAGGAAGGAGACGATGGGAAGACCAAGGCGTGTGTGAGTGGACAATATTAAAATGGATCTTAGAGAGATAGGATGGGATGGTATGGATTGGATTAATCTGGTTCGGGATAGGGACCAGTACAGGACTCTTGCGAACACGGTAATGAACCTTCGGGTTCCATAAAATGTTGGGAAATTCTTGAGTAGCTGCAGATTTGGCTTCTCCTCAAGAAGGGCTCAGCTCCATGAGTAAGTACGTGTCACTACCCTGCATGATNTAATTTCATGTTAAATTAAGATGTCCGTATTGTTGGGTGCGACTAATAATTGAATACATTAGTGTCACAATCTACTCTTCTCCAAGTGTAATTAAAATGATCAAGTCAAGGAGAATGATGTGGGCAGAGTATGTAGCACGAATGGGGGAGAAGAGGAATGCATGTCGAATATTTGTGGGAAAGCCAGAAGGAAGGAGACCATGGGAAGACCAAGGCGTGTGTGAGTGGACAATATTAAAATGGATCTTAGAGAGATAGGATGGGATGGTATGGATTGGATTAATCTGGTTCGGGATAGGGACCAGTACAGGACTCTTGCGAACACGGTAATGAACCTTCGGGTTCCATAAAATGCTGGGAAATTTTTGAGTAGCTACAGATTTGGCTTCTCAAGAAGGGCTCAGCTCCATGAGTAAGTACGTGTCACAACCCTGCATGATATATAGTNACTCAAACCCCCTCACCACGATAAGGTTGAGACACCAACGAGGGGGGCGACTATGTTTAATATTTAGTTGAAGGGCTGGGCCCTGAGGTGTAAGGAGCAAGCAATGTTGCGCTAATCGATCCACAGGCAGAGATGGAGGCTCGGATGTAGTTTATTGGCTGATAACATAATGAGTTACACAAGATGAAATTGCTGGGCCCCCCAGGGACCAGGTAGGATGAACAGAGCTGGAGCAAGCGAACACCTTGAGCTGAAATGAAATTTCGGGTAGAGCAGAACAGAAACTGCTCCACAAACAGATGCAGTACACTCCAACCAGCTCTAAGGGGTTGAGGTGAAGCAACTGGGGGAATTGAAAACACAATAAACGACTCCAGTCTGGTACTTTTGGTGCGAATGTAAAGAATTATAACAGTTTTGTGGTGTTTCTACTGGAAAGTTGTGTATTTAGTGTTGTTAAATGAGAACTTTATTTTGACGTTCTTAATTGTCCCCCTGCCTGGGCACCCCGCCATATATATGGAAGAAAGCTCGTGAAACAGTATTAACCTCGAGACCAAATTGAGATAAGGGGTCACGTTCATGTTCCGGCTATATTACTCTGTTCCCCCTCGGCTATCCTTCGGTTGGGTCCCAGTACTCTGAAGAACAGAAAAATTCCCTTGCAGGGAATCTAATCCCGTCAATAGGCAGTCATTTAACTGACTAAGCCGTCCCTCCGTTCATGTTTTGGATAAAAATGCGTGCAGGCGCACAAACACAGTTTATATGACGTTCAAGAGGTTGGGATGATTCGGCAGGTGCAGGGCCCATTGTGTGAAACTATTGGCATAGCTTAATACTGGCTGCTGAAGCAGATCAGAAAGCGATTTTCTATGCACAATGAGGCTGACAGTTTCAGCCGGAAATATCAACAAGAAATGAACTACGGACGGTGGTATGTCATAAGGAAACTTAAAAACCTTCAGGTACAGTACAGAGCGGAAGTTACGGGTACAACCAATACGCAGTCATGTTTTGATATACACTTGGTCGTCGACTTATGACCGACTTCCGTTCTGACTGATAGGTCGTAAGTCGATCTGGTCGTCATATCGGCCATATATTTATTAACAGTATTTTTTAATCTTTCCAATCTTTTTATCATCTTTATAACTTATTTTTAAAAACTTTTACATTTTAATCATCTTTTATTTTGTTTTTTTTTTGTGGTCGTAAGTGCGGCCGGTCGTTAGTCGCATAGGTCGTAAGTCGACGACCAAGTGCAGTTCTGTCCAGTCCTAGTGTCAGTCTGAGACGGTACATTTTCCGTTACTGCAAATACGTTAGAAAATCTGAAACTAAATATGGCGGTTCGGCCATTCGTTTGCAATCAGACTTCCATGTTTTATGGAAATGTTTATTGTTAAACACTTTCAGAGTAAACTGACGTTGTTTGCTTGTAAGCAATTGTGCATTTTTATGCATGACGGAGTCATTATTAGGTTCTCCATAGCAGCAGCTTACATTTCGTGTTAACATCAGAACACGGGGAAGTTAAATGTGTTAAACTTACCATCACGCGTAGAATGATTGTGTGAGAAGCTATTTTAGAAAAAGGAAATTATTACGTTCAACGAACGGGTTGTAATCAGTAAAAATGTTATACAGTGTACACTTAACAGGTGCAATCGTCAGAAAGAAATGCAATTTAAGCAATTAACACTAGGATGAGCTCTTCCTCGTAATAATAAATATTAAATTGACATGTAACTAGTCACTCTTAGGTTATGATACTTAAATTAGTGATAAGTCATACCTAAATCTGGTGAATGAATAAAAAATGAACATTAAGGCTTCAGTGTTTACTCCTGTAACACAGTCTAAAGTCGTTTTTTTTTTTTCCTCTTTGGCACTAGAACCCCAGTTTGTACCTTGGCCTACCTCCATGAAACTCTCCGTTTCACTTCAGTTCGCTAGAATTTAGACATTCGGTAGGGCGGGTGTTCAGCTCGTCGCAAAGCCTCTACCTGTACATAAACACAGAAAAACGCAGTAAGTACTGGAGACTGTTTCTGTGGCTCTGAAGCAGCTAGGGAGTGAAGCTGACTATCTAAGTCTATCCAGTGTCGAGGGCAAGAATGATGGAGCTATACCTCCACTACTGGACAAGTATTTATGACGTAATACCTAATTAATTAAGCACAGGAACAACCTTACCTTTTCTTTACTTTTTACCTCCTGTAAAGTTACTAAGTTTGCTTTAAGATTCACATAACGAGTTTCTATTCAAATGACAAGAAAAAAATATACGTTATCCAGCAACTTTTAGTTCACATCTGCAAAGCAACTTTTACTAAATCAGCTGCGATAGTCGGGGAAGAACCATATGAGGGCTGTTGGACTACTCAATATGTACTTTGCAAGCGACGTATCTGCAGACAGTGGAACTAATTAGTCTTCCTGGTATGGCTCGCCCCGAACTCTCGTCTCATTTTCGCTGTGCTCCTCCGGAAGCGGCCAGGTGCTAAACAACCCTTTCACTTCCCTAACTCGTACCAGCAGCAGACAGCCAGGGGCTTAAAACCCTCTGGTGGTTTAGACTTACATCCGAGCTATCTGCCCTCGTTCCAATCCATTGGAGCCTAAAGGTTTATCTGACCAACTTCCAGCTTGCCAAGTCAGCACTAGGTTCGCATTGTACCAGCCCACAGATCGACCGCACAACAGGTTTGTTTGTTTCGGTAAAGTTGAGTTGGAGGATCATGGAAATACTTTTATCTGTGTTTGTTTTAGGGAATAATTTGGTTGCAATGTAACTTAACTATAAAAGCAGAAGGTTCATGCTTGTTAGTCTGTTCAGTACTAACATGAGTAGCTAATTTGGCCGTGCCATAGCTCAAGAAGTTAGTTGCTGGCTTCCCACAGTGGCGGCTCGGGTTCGATTCCGGGTCTGGTCAAGCGGGATTTGTGGTGGACAAAGTGGCGCTGGGGCAGGTCTTCTCTTAGTACTTCGGTTTCCCCTGCCAATCTTCATTCCACCAATTGCTCCACAATCACCCTCACCTATCATCTGGGGCTGGTAGAGTAGGCCAGAAGTGGCCGCAGTACAAGGGACTTAGTCCCACCCCACCAGCAATAAAAAAACATGAGTAGCTAACTGTACTCCAGTGTGGAGTACTCATATTTTACAAGTTGGTCCTTCGCGATTCGCCGTTGTCGTACGTCACTGACCGTAGTGCTTATTTACTAATAATGCAAATCTTGTAGAAGCGAAAATTAAAACTTATCTTTACACGTCTGAATATTTAATCCTACTGGTTTAATTCATATACTCGTATCTGTAAGTAACAACCTAAACTCCTTTCCTTCCACTGGACTCTCAGTTTGTCGTTGATTACTGTATCTTGTCGTCATTCAACGAGATGTGTTGCTGCAATCTGAAGGAATTATCGTATACACATTAAATTCAATTAACTACAATTATATCTTTAATAAAACATACACAAACTATGAGAACTTGACAATTAAATACATAATTGAAACGTTATCCAAAAACAAGTAACCGAAACAAATCAACGCCAGTACACAGTCCGGTTAGGCTGAAGATTCAAAGGGATTGCTGGAAAATTTTCACATTGAAAGAGGCTCTTCTAGCGGCCTCCATAGTCTAGGGGTAACGTTCCCACCTCATGACTCAAGGTACGCGGCTTCAAACCAGGCGGAGGTAGTGGAATTTTTAAGGGCGGAAAAATTCAGGGAACAAGTCCTCCGGGGGGGACTTTAAGCCGTGGGTCCCGTGTCGTAGATTTTACGGCGCGTAAAAGATCGTCATGTCTCTAGGAGACCTCTGAGCAAAATTAGGTAAAAAGTTTCCCGCCCAAGTAGTTTCCAATGCCTCCCGTAGATGGGGGAAGTATCGGGTACCATTGCCAGTAGAGGGGCCGAACTCGCTGGGTGAGCGGGGCTGATAGTAAGCACTAGTACCGGCAGGGTATGGCAACTGGTAGAATATCAAAGGGGGACGTACAGTAGATCAACAACTGGTCGCGGTGCATGGGGGAAACCCACCCCCTCCAATAATGAATGAATGAAGAGGCTCTTCTACTAGTGTTTCGATAAATATCGAAACTATTATAACTGCCCCAGGTGATTATGATGATGGAGAATTTAGTGGAATGAAGATTGGTAGGGGAAACCAAAGTACTCGGAGAAAACTCGCTCCAGCGCCACTTTGTCCACCAAAAATCCCACTTGACCAGACCCGGGATTGAACCCGGGCCGCCGCGGTGGGAAGCCAGGGACTAACCGCTTGAGCTATGGCGCGGCCTGAGAAATTTGTAAAATAATTGTTTAATGAATCTTCATTTTATGCTGTGCATGTGATACACAACCTTAACAAGCTCATCCTAAAAGAAATCTATATATTTTCGATTGGATTTTTGGGATTTCTTAAGTTTATATGTCACCGATACGGACTGTAAGCTTCTGGAATAGTCCACTTAATACTGAACTTAATCGATATCCTTTTATTACTAGTAGAGCAATCGGCTTGCTGAAATGTCGGTTTTATATAGGAAGCAGGAGGGCAAATACATTTCCCAGTGCTGTGCTTGTTACCTGCTTCACGCTGGCTTCTTTCGTGGCTTATTCTTCGACCCTGAAGATGGAGGCGACAAGTTACTCTGAAACGTTAGTTAACTTTCAGTGGACTACACGGCTTTGTATCCCAGAAGGTAGAACTCTCCACAACCATCGCTATGACCCTCAAATCTTACATGTGAGAACTTGATCATACTCGTATATGCACGTAAGAGATGAGATTGGCGGGTCATATAGTATGCATATGAGGGATTATAGGTATGTATACAAATTTCCAATCGGAAGATATCTCTTGGAAGGCTTGTACGCAGATTGGAGGATATTATTAAAATTGATATTAAAGATTCAGGTCGGACGGTGTAGACTGGATTCGTCTGGCTAAGGACGATTCACATGCTCTTTTGCACATGGTAATAAAATTTCGAGCTCCATAAACGGCTAGGAATTTCTTGAATAGCTGAGGAACTATTAGCGTTTCAAGGTGGTATCTGCCCTTTTAATTAGATAGGGGTAGGCTGTTAACGCGTTAGTAAACCTGAACATTATCCATTATCTTGTTTTGTATTTGAAGTACGACGTTTCGCAGACTTGATTCTGTCTCCGTCTTCGTTTAAAAGCCTACTCAGTTGGGCCCAATCGATAGAGCTACTCTCGGAGATGTGACTGGCTCCCTCGATTGGGACCAACTGAATACGCGTTTACGTGAAGACGGAGACAGAATTCGGTCTCCGAAGCGTTAGGTTTTAAATACGAAACAAGACCATGGATAATGCCCAAGACACAATAATTGTAAGATAGGAAATGTTAAGTTACGTAGAAATATGAAAACTGCTGTTCAGCTGATATCACCTAATCATTGTTCAGACCACTGGTTCATTGCAGGGGAACATGTACTAGAAGAATGTCAGAAGCACCGGAAATGAGAACTGCGGGACCCGTACATGAACTTTACAGGTGTGAGCAACGTACTACGGCGTTTCACAGCAGGACTATGCATCTGCAATGGGTGACTCCAGTCGAATATACGAGCATATAATTAGAAACCTACAGGGCGAAAAGTGTTACACTGCTTGCTGCCTGACGTAAATTTAATTCAACAACTGTTTGTAACTCGATTGTAATCTGTCTGTTGCAGGTAAGCCCATTGCTATTCTGTCAGTTCTCACCGGAGAATTCCAAGCATCTGCCACCGAAATTGGTGAGTGTTAATTGTCTGAAGTAAGTTAATTTTCCTTTTCCTATACATTTAATTTATTTATTTATTCGTTCTATTTTAGTTCTTTTCCCTTATATTCTTGCTCCCTTTATCTACCTTTTTTTTCTTTCTTTACTCAGCTCTCCTTTCCTTCACTTCTTTTTCCCTGTTTTTATTACTTTCTTCTGAATTTCTTTCCTGTGTTATTTTCTCTTTGCATAGAATTTCCTTCCTTTTTTTTTTTTTTTATCCTTTCATTTTTCTGCCTTATTTTGCTTCATCTTCTTCGCTTTCTTTGATACTCTGTGACAGGTCTGTAGGCCTGTATGTGTTTTTTCCTTAATTCACATTTCATTTGTTCCCCATGTTCGTCTGTTTGTTTGTGTCGCCCACAGTACATCCCACACTTAATCAAGACGTGTCTATGGAACGGTGTTTGGGATTGTCACTGTGCTACACGAAGGAGTGAGAAGGTGAAGTGTTGAGCTTGTGTCTCTCGGCGGGTCTGTCTTCTCTCTAAGCCAGCAATCACACCGCAATCTGTTTGTCTCCTACAGATATCGCGTGATGCGCCGAGAGCTCTTGGTTTCAGATGCTTTATCTGTTAATTGGAAAAGTTGCCTTAAAAGATACACTGTTGTTGTCTTAATACAGTTAAATGAATTACAAAGGTAGATGAATTTCGTATGTAATTAATTTAAATAATCTTTTTACTAAGCTGCTGAAATGACAGATACGTGCAAAATTTTGTTCAGGAAACGTCAAATTAAGAAAATATACAGTGAATCTAGTAAAAAGTGAAAAAAAAGTAAAGCTATCCCTGTACCAGGCCGTGAAGGCCCATAGGGTTGTGAGACGCTGGGGGTCTCACATTATCTAGACAATCGGCTCAAAGATGGCTGTAAGGTTGTCAGCCTTACGCGCCGTCCGCGATTTACTTCGGCGAAACTAGGCATAACTTAACAGGAGGATAATTTTAAAACCAGTCTTAGAGAAATATATTGTGGACGGCGGGCTGTAATCAAGTGGCCTGAGATAGGTTACAGCTCCGACTTCTACTGAGATTGTACTCTTCATTGAAGACGCTGACCTTGGTTTCTCCGTTCGTCCGTCTGTCCGTCGAGAATAAAGCAGGCATAATAATTAAGATGTTTCTTATTACGCAATGTGTCAACCATTTCCGCGTGTAAATGTAATTATTACGTAATTCTACATAAAATACAGGATTTCATAAAGAAACGACAGTGTCTCAAATTTAGGCATGTGTTCAATGAGATAGGACAGAAGAACGAAACAAAGCGAAACTTGACGTACAAGTAACAGTGTGTAGGATTTGAAATTCTCACAGCGGTAGTTATAAACAGTTCTGTCTACTAGAATATAACGCCGTGTGATCTGTTGAAAGTCAACCGACGTTTCGGAGGAACATATCGCCTCCATCTTCAGGATAGAAAAATAAGCCAAGCAAGAAACCAGCGTGAAAGCAGGTGGCAAATGACGTAGACGTCAAAACTCAGACCGGCGTGCTGCGGTTTTTATAATCTCATTCGTTTCAACTGTGTTCCTTTCTTTGAGTCATGTCGCAGACATCGCGTCTTGACTGTTACATGTCTTGACACTTGCCGGTGTGCGGCCTACTTTAGACCTCTCCGAACACAAGGATTTTTGGCTCGAACAGTGCCCTGCAGCCCTTGCGTTTATATGATCCGTCATGCCAGGAGTACTACTGCTTCTTGGTTGAAGATACGAAAAATCCAAAGTAACGCTTGAATAGGACTGTAGGGTCACGAAAAAGAATAAAGTCGTGTAAAGGACACCTTAATGACAAACCAACAAATTTAACGAACCTTGCAACTTTTCTGCCTTGAATTGTGTCATTGGCGTCAACTATTAAATTTAGCGTGCTTGTTTCTCTTCTGAGTGCTTGTAAGTCTGACGTAAACATTTGGACAGTTTCCACGGCCCAAGAACTTTGTCACTGGTTCCGTGTGTTTCATTTCGTTCGCCAAATGAAAGAAATTTTATAGTAGCACCATAAATGTGGAAGTTGTTAGTGTTCTGAAGTAATCACGTACCGTCTGGGACAAAAACGAAACCGTCTAACATGCGTCATTCTTCCACCGCGGCTATGCAGATTTGGCGTTAGAATTTCCATTATTTCGTCCATTGCCTGTATATTAGGATACATTACACAGGCACTACAGAGAAGAAATCGATAATTTTGAAACATTATTTCGTATTTTATGTTAATCCCTACATACAGTTGGAAGCATTTAAAGAAATGTAGGCTCATAAATAAGTTGTTTTTAGTTTTTATGGTTCTCTTCCTATATAATACTATTACTCAAGAATTTCCCATAGTCATAAAAAACCTGCGAAGCAACTGACCTACATTATAAAGTTCAATTCATACTTAACAGGTCGTTAATTCCTGAAGGCCACGTAAACCTTCGTCAGCATTTCTAATGTCCTGCATCGTTACCAATCTCTGAAAAGTTTCCGATAGTCTGTGCTTTGTTTATATTACATTGTCATTCAAACACCACACATAAGACGTACTGATATTCACTTTTCGTTTCAGTTTATTGGGGTGGGTTGAGACTGAGTGCTGTTGGTGCCTCGGCCACTAATTGACCTATTGTACCAGCCCCGGATGATATGTTGATGAGTGTGGAGCAGTCGGTGGAATGAGAATTGACAGCGGAAACGGAAGTACTCGGAGAAAACCTGCCCCAGTGCCACTTTGTCCACCATAAATCCCACATGAGCTGACCTGGGCCCGAACCCGGGTAACCGCGGTAGGAGCCGGCGACTATCCGCAAAAAGCTATGCCATGGTCATTTGATTTACACCTCCTGTCTTCCACTTTCTCCTTCCCAAGTTATATGACGTCACAGAGAAATGCCTGGAGAATGAGAGAGGTTCTGATTCCAGGAAACAACGACACTTCCGGGCGTTTGAATGAAGGGGCCACTTGCGGGATATAAATGTAGAAGAGGAGATAATATTAAAGTTTCGCTTAAATATAAACGTGCGGACTGAATTGCACTAGCTTGTTGTCGGACCAATAGGCTAGCTCTTGTGAACATGGCAATGAGCAATCGAGTGCTCTAGGCCGCTCCGTAACTCAAGCTGTTAGTCGCTGGCTTCCTACCGCGGCGGCCTGGGTTCGATCCAGGGTCTGGTCAAGTGGGAATTCTGGTGGACAAAGTGGGGCTGGGGCAGGTTTTCTCCGAGTACTTCGGTTTCCCCTGCCAATCTTCATTCCACCAACTTCTCCACAATCACCCTCACCTATCATCTGGGGCTGGTAAATAGGCCAGAAGTGGCCGCAGTACAAGGGACTTAGTCCCACTCCACTAGCAATTAATTTAAAAAAACCGAATGCTCTAAAAGGATCGAAATTTCTGGAGAACGTGAGCGACTATCAGGTTTTCAAGAATGGTTTTGCTCTTTGGCATTGGTTATACTACGTTTCTCTAGTGGAAGAAACTGGAAATAAAACATGAAACTGCTAAATTACAAGAATAAATTTAATATAACTTGTCTTCCGTTACAGTTGCTGGCCAAGAATCAGAGGGAGCCTCTGTTAATAACCTCACTTGCTCCTCTTCCTCCCTGAACCTCACAGCTGAGTAGTCAAATCCCATTGAACATATTCAGAAGAAGTTTTGTTTAGTATCAGCATTATAGTGGGGGCACGCGGTAACGTAGTTCGTTGAGGGGCTATGCTACAATCCTGAAGGTCGCGGGTTCAAGTCCGGATGAGGTCATTTGATTTTTTCAATCGATCTAATCCTTCCAGCCGCACCATGGCCCTGCGGTTCACCAACCTCTAACAGAAATGAGTACTAAGAATTAATTAAATAATTGTCCTGGGGAGTAAAGCGCGGCCGGCGCGTGAGGCTGACAACCTTACCGCCATCTTTGAGCCGATTGTCTAGATAATGTGGGACCCTCAACGTCTCACAACCGTATGGGCCTTCACGGCCTCTTACAGGGATACCTTTACTTTTTTTATCAGCATTACAGTGCATAAATAGTATTCATTTGTTATTTAAACTGATCATATAATACAGTGTGTATGCATTTGTTCAGCTCATTAATAATATTTATTTTTAAGTAAGTAAGTTATAAATTACATTTTTTTAGTTATAAATTTGTGATACTGAAATGTAAAGTTAAGAATGCTAGATTGGTAGGACTGGACGACTGCAATACCAGTAGGCCCTATGAGTCCTGCCGGCAACATATTTGATCGATGACAGAAATTTGATATATTCGATATCGGTTAGGCTGTGTCTTACGGGAACAAATTTCAAAAAGTCTTTGAATTTCAAATGTCATCGAGTTATTATGTCTCGTTTAATCCTTTCCCAAATGGGTTAAATATTTTAGCCCTTCCTATTCCATATGCTTAAATTCCACTATAGTCCCTCCTTCTGGTGTACTTTGGAGTGAAAAGAAAATACCTTTTGAACCTAAGACGTTACATGTTGTATGAGAAGTAATGCTGGAAGGACCAAGCTAAGAGTAATTCATCTTGTAGGCAACAGACTGTGCTGGCATATCTAGCAGTTTTAAGTAAAAGTGGCATCAACTAACGAAATTATGCAGGGCTCTCTGACAAAGTGCATAGCTACTTAGCTAGTCAAGAAATATGTACATTTATTAACCCACTAACGAACTCTATCCTTGGCTAGTAAAAGTCCTCTCCACATCCCTTCACCCAATTTCTGCTATATTTGTTTCAAAGTCATTCGTTCATGTACACTTTTGTGGGGGTTACCAGCTGAAGTTTAGGCATTTCTTACTTCCTCCATGTGTGGTTCATCTAGCGCAGAAATATGTGGCGAAAAATACAAACCAGGAAGCTGCACATTCCTTTTTTCCCCCTGGGTACATATATTCTCCTCAGTAACTCGGCATCAAACACTCTTAATCTCTGGCTCACACACCAAGTTTCACACCCAGAGACGAGCTTTTTCCAAGCAGTCGAATAATTCTTAAGAACTCGGTGACTGCTCCAGTCGTCAAGATACTTCATACCTTCTGTGGAACCCAAAGTTTCTCACCGCCATCCTGAATTACTCGTAGTGAAATCGAGGGTTCCTCCTTAATTCCGGTTTCTTCAGTTAGAATAGTTCTGTCGCTTGGGCTGTTACGTCGCGTAATCCGGTGCGCGCCAGTCGATGTTTCGGTTGAAAATTTCGCCTCGATATTCATGGTTTACCAGTAAGTCAAGCAGGAAACCAGCATCATATAGGCAGCAAGCAGCTATATTTGTCTCGAGTCTGTACATTTATCCGAAACCTCGCTTGACTTTAACCAGACTACACGGCGTTTCACCCCACAAGATATAACTCTTCACAAACACTGCCGTGGGAATCTCAAGTCATACATTCTTTAATACAGTAAAAACTGCAAATGCAAAGCTATCCCTGTTCTTAATTAGTTAAGCCCCACACCACGAGGATTTATAGAGAACACCTTTACCCCGGGGTAAGAGTCCCCGGCTAGCCGAGCGGTCAAAGGCATGTACTGTCTTCGCTCGCTGGGAAACCGGGATCGTGGGTCCGAATCCAACTCAGGGCATGGATGTTTAGTTTGTGTGTGTGTGCAGGTAGAGGCCTTGCGACGAGCTGATCACCCGCCCAAGGAGTCCTACCGAATGTGTAAGATCTAGAAAAACCGAAGTGAACGAGAAGTTCATGGAGGTAGGCCTACGCCCACTTGGACTGTAGTGCCAAGGGGGAAATAAAAGTCTCCGGCACCCTTTGTGTAGGACTTCGAGTGGGCCCCAAAACCAGTCTTAACGGTATGAAGAAGAGAAGAATAACTTGCCCCTCCCGGGAATCAAACCCATATAATCCAACCCCGTAGCCCATCGATATACCGACTGAGCTCTCCCGGCTCTAACACAGCTTCACAGTTTAATATTATCTCTTGTTTAGTAAAGGGAGCAACCGTATAAAACAGTATATAAAAATATATTTCGTGTATTTTTTTAGGTGTGGCACTGAGGGTGAAAGATTCTGAAATCAAAATGTTTCTCAGTATCGCAGTTTGTATTTAATTCAAGACTTTGTTCCTTACACGAAGTTTAAATGAAACCCCTATTTTCACTTGCGGCCCGTCTCACCTCATATTTAGGGTTCCGCTCGGCGTGGCGCTGCCTCCCGCTTCACACTAACTGACCTCTCACCTTGTCTGCAGTTGTTTCAGAATCACGTGTTGCAAACTGTGTTTGTAACTTTGTTGTTATTATATATATTATTATATATAGCCATTATCCATCCTACCAACCAATACTGTGTCTTCCGAGCTACTGATAGCTTCTTTAAATAAACCATCAAAGAAGGAAAAAAAATTATCGAAATTTGGGTTCGGTTGAATACGAAACAGTTGCCGGTCCGAGGTTGCGCGAAGTCGTAAAAATGATGTTCTGAAAAGAACATGTGTGCTGACACCAGTACGTACCGGGGATTCTAGCTACCGTGGATAGAACGGCTGGAGCCTTATCCTGATCATTATTTAGTGCCGAGATTGAGAATATGTGGAGTTACACCTCAATCCCCCCACAGATTCTTGAATGCAGTGCGTAGTTAAATACGGCGACAGTTTTTCCATTTTCTTTACGTGGCAAGTAATCAACCTGATTACTGTACGGGACCTTCACGGTGAATAGATGGGCAGTAATCACCATGACGAGACAGTTGAGATCCCATCGAGGAAAAGGGAGGGATTTACGTTGCAGTGTTGCCAGCTTTCTTCAGTTAGAAATCAACACATACACTTCCCATGACAGAAGTTATATTACGAGTATTTTTCCCCTCTGTAGCTCTACAGCCCTTTGGACCTTGGCAGCTCTTCCAGTTTCTTAATCCTATACACAGTCGGTAGGACTCCTTGGGCGGGGGATCAGCCTATCCCAAGGCCGCTGCCTACACATAGAACAAAAATCCAATGACAGACACCCATTCCTTGATTAGGATTCGAACTCACGACACGAGAGTTCATGCCTTAAACCGTGTAGTCACTGTGATCGCTTAAGTGATATTATACAGCTAATTAATACTACAGAACTTTCTGTCACTATTTTCGACACGATATTACATATTTATGCATTCATTTTATATCATCTGCCGCATTTCGTAATCCTTTGACAGAAGCAGATACTGTTCGTTCCTGGCAGCTGAAAGCATTGTTACTGATATTACTCGTAATTTCGTCTACCTGCTAAGTCTCGTATGTGAAGTATTGGTACAGTTTTTGCACCATTTCTTTCACTTGTTTTTGTGAAGCCTTGAATTCAGTCTCTTGTCCTACCATTTTAAAAAAAAATAAAAATTAACGAACGTTGTTACGTACGAATGAGAAAACATGCAAATTACACGTAACCAAGTTATCATTGCACACCGACAGCACCTGTTTCTGAAGCTGATTGGCACAGCAAATCACGTGACATCCCTTGCCACTACTCACATGTTTGCAACCCACCATTTAACTGCCCTCATCTCTAGAGGTTTGCGTTCTCTTGGATTTATGTCGGTTTTACTCGGAGTTGATAGCATGCTTGGGTGGGACACGTGCACTTGACACAAGACGGACTGTAAGCCATTTATGGAGCGGAGTCTGCACGGGCCAATGCAGTTGTGTTGTTATATGTTTGCCCTTTCCCCCTCCTGCCGCCACACACAGTAGTGAACCACTTTAACGCCATAGCATCAATTTACCAGCTGCACCTTCCTAAGACAGGCTCGGCATTGCGTTGACAAGTGTCGACAGGTTACGGTCTCTGCTACCGAGTGGTTTAAGAATCTCTGCGCATCCGAGACCTCGTAGCAAATCACGGCTGGTTTCCAGATCTCTTCTTCAGGGCAGTCATAAGTTCTACTGGTACCTTTGGTAAATTTGGACTGAATGAGGCGTATGGTAGGTGTATCATATTTTCACGTAACTGGGGGGTGCGCATGACTTATAGAGGGGTTCTGGATTGAGTGATTGGATTTATTACATTTTATACGCACCACTCGGAGCTGCGAGTGATACAGCGCTACTGCTAATCCCCGCACTTTACAGTTCACTGTCTTACAGTCTCACTGTTACTTCAAATCACACATGAAGTCTTCTTTGCACAGCCTATCTCCTTTCTTGCCATTATTGCTTCAACTTCCAACTCCGGAAACTCTTTCAATTCTCTGCTGCAAAAGCCAACTCCGGAAGTCAACTCAGTTATAATTCTAGCTGCGTGAGATCCCCATTATACAGCCTCGGAACGGTTCCCACAGAAAACATTCCTTCGTCTATTATTGCGTGTTTATTCACTGATGCAGAAATATGTCTACCGCACCGCTGCGTAGCAACGCGCGCGGAGCGGACCACATAATTGAATAGAGTAAATAACACCAAGTGCAATCGAGGCGTGAAACTGACCACACACCTTCAATTTATGGCAAGGTCAAGAAAACGTTGATCTATACACCAGGCACAGTGAAAATTAATTAAATTAAGATCAGAGAAAGGTACATATTTAGGTTTGTCTGTGTTCGCCATATTGTTCACAAAATATACGTAATTAATACTATTTGCCAACCCCTTTCTCATACAGTGCAGTTTAGGACCACCTTCTGACCACGTTAGGAATTTGGAGATGTTCAGTTTTACAGCAGCGTACAAGAAACTCTACCTTTTTGTAAAGGCACGAGCTGCAAGCAATCTGTCTTATTTTAGACAGGTAAAACTGCATCGATTATCAGTAATCCATAAATTAACTTGCAGTATCGATAGTCGATAACCCAACTGATCACTTCCCGAATCCAACGAATAACAACAGGTCTAACCACACACAGTTTGAAGCGCACTGCACTATATATTGTGTTGGCCGTATTCATTGAGCAGACCTGTGCAGTTTGTACATAATTGTACAAGTAGCGATAAAATTTAGAAAAACCAGATGGGCGGTTAATATAGCCCTCATAGGAGACATGAGAAATGAATACAGAATTTTTTCGGAAAGCTTTAATGGTAGATAACATAAGACCTAGACACACGTCGAGGACAATATTAAATTGAATCGTAAAAAAAAATTATGAGTATCCGGATTGGATTCGTCTGGCTCACGATAGGGTTCACTGGCGGGTCCTTGTGAACACTGTAATGAAATATAACTGTTTCAAATAAGGTGGGAAATTCGTGGCTGGGTGAGCGATTGTCAGAGGCTCAAGGATTCTGCTCCCTTTAGTTGAAATTTGTAGGGTGAATTGTTGGTTTACTTTACAGCTTGGTGGAAATTGTAGTTTTATTCTATAGAGTTCGGTTTAAATTGTGATTTTACCATGTAGCTTAGCGGATGCTGTGTTTTTATGTTGTAGCTTAGTGAATATTCCGTAGTTCATTGGAAATTGAAGTTTTACTCGAGTCTGGCGGAAATGCTCATAGTATATAGTTTTCCCTCACCAGCTTACAGATTTTGTTCAGTTTATTGATTCATGGTTCATTCAACGACGCTTTTTCAATCACTTATGCTATTTAGGTTGCGGTCTATTTTAAAATATTGTTGCGCGTACCGAATCAAGGTTGGGGAGGGGGGTGAGCCCGTCATGCCAGCGATTGCGTACGACTCCCTCTCCGGTTCACGATGTTTCTGGAGACCGAGGTTTGCCGCCAGTCTGCTCGAAGGCTGAGGCCCCGACCGCGCCAGAATACAGGTGTATACCAGTGAGTCTGCAGTTAGGAGCAGCGTGCAGCTTTCGTGTGCGCTAAAAGCGTGAGAAGATTTGGCAGCGCCGAGACGAGTTCAAGAGGACGGTGCGGCGGTGTTCAGTGGAACAGTCCTGAAGGAGAACAAGTTGATTTCAGTATCATAATAAACTCTAAATGACTGCTCAGGGATAAGATAAACAGTACAATAGCATCCCAGCATCCTAGAGACTTCATAATAACGAAGAACATTGACATATTATTCTGTCTAAGAACCGAGATTGCAACCCAGAACCTCATGAATATGAAGTAGGAATGCTGGCATTTGTTCCGAGACGTTCGGTATGGATCTTATATAACGATTCTCCACCAGAATACGTATTCAGGTTATTTTCAAAAGGAATATACCGAGTATGTCTGTATAGTATTTTGAAGTTAACATTCCTACTTCTGGAGGTTCCAAGTTCGATTCTCGGAGTATAGTGGAGCTATCCCAATTGAGCTCTTTCGTAGATGACTTTGATCTTTTTGGGGAAACATTAGTTAAATATCTTCCCAATTCAACGTTCATAGCCATCCGAACAACAGCAACTGCAGTTGAGAACGTATCGTAAAATAAGATAAGAAATGAAGACAGACAGTCCCAATTCTGCCATTTTTCAATGGATGTAAATTTTCGACATCTAACTTAAAATAAGCCACGTTAAGCTGCATTCGTTAGACGGCGACAGATAAAAATGTACTGATATGGCACTGGGAAGTTACTGTCGCAAACACGTTACGAGCCGATGCAATTCGCCGAGTGGTTCCTGCCATTCGCGTCAGAATATTATACCTAAGAGAGATGAAGAAACAAGAGGATACATAACGAAGAGTTCTATAATTTATATTCTTGACATTCTACACAATTGACTGACATTTGTTTTAATATTATATTTCCATCTACGACTAAGTCTCAGAAGGTAGAAATCCAAGGGATCTTCCCCCGGAAAAGAAAATCACAGTTGTTAGCCTTAACTGCTGACAGGAAGCAGGCATCAGCGCTCAGGGCCTTCATGAAGATCCACGAGGGTAATAATGAATTAGGTCACTCGATGGGGGCGAACAGCCTGTCCATCTAGAAGAAATTTCTAGGCAGTAGAAGAGGTCGATCAAGGAGAGGCCTTTTCTAGAGGAAACAGAGGACTCAAATGCTGGTCCAGCTGGGACCAGTGGTGTGGATTATAATGTCCCAGACCGTGAATTGTAGAGGGCGTCTGGCATACATAGCTGCCAGCAGCTCAGCGCCCTCGAGCTTAATTTAAACCTATGCTTTTAATGTCATATAAATGCATTAATTCTTATATCGGAAGTAAACATATTTGCATCTACTACTAACGCTCGCAGCCAAAAAGGAAGGACACATCACAGACACAGTATACACAGAAACGACTCCCATAGTGGACGAACCATACTATACGCGAGTTTGAATTTAGACATATAGATGAATAATCTTAACAAGTTTTAGTATATACAAATTTTATTATAGTTGACGAATAATGTACTTTCTAAATAATTTTATGAAAGAAACAAGATGGCAAACAATGTAATAGCTTAGCGTAAATAACGAACCTGAAGATGGCACTATGTTGCCGAAACATGTAGTAAGAAGCGACATGTGAAATTGAGTGCACTACAAGACGGCCATTACTTACGTATCATGGAGTACTAAAGACATTTGTGGTCTTGTATGTTTATTATTCAATGTGATTCAGATGGAATGCCGCTCCTCGGAAAATTCAGACTCAGACAAAGTTAAATACATTGCCGTTTTCCTGATCTCAGATTCAGCCAGGTTTACAAACCATTGTCGAAATGCATCGGCGCCTCGGATATTTTCTGGTGTGCTCCACAAGCTGTAGCATGGCTTTGCAAAATCAATATAAGACCCACGAAGAAGAAAAAGCTTTCCAAAGTTAGAGAAACAGAACTGCCTTGTTCTGAATGCCCTACGTGTTTTGTATTGTGTTCCCTTTATCGAACTTTGCCTTCTGTTTCAGGAGTACATTGTGTACGTTGTAGACTTAAGTTCAGTCGGTCGACAGGAACACTGACATGCCTCTTCATCTCAACTTAAAATCTTACAAGAGACAGAAGGGATTTCGATGCTGTTGTGAACAAGCAGTTCTCCCGTTCTGTTTGTTAATCCTGCTATGTCGCCGTCAAAGTGGTCAGCAGCCCGTGCAGTAGTCTATGTGTCCTGAAACACAAACGTCATCAGAAAGGTCACTTCCCATCTACAGCCAACTTTGTTTCAAAGTATCACAACAAGAAAGGGAGTGTCCAGATTTGGAACGCGTTGTCCATGCAGAACATTCAGCTGTGCAGCTACACACGTACACATACACACAAGCCTTTCCACAGAGAATCTGTTATTATCCACCCACACCTCCATTTCTCTATCTATCTATCTATCTATCTATCTATCTAGATTGATATACTCGTGTATTTATCTGTACTTACTGACTTACTCATGGAGCTGAGCCCTTCTGGAGGAGCCGCCAATTCTGCAGCTACTCAAGAATTTCCCAGCATTTTATGGAAACCGAAGGTTCATTACCGTGTTCACAAGAGCCCTCCACTAGTCCCTATCCTGGGCCACAACAATCCAGTCCATACCATCCCATCCTGTCCACCCACCTACGCCTTGCTCTTCCCAGTGATCTCTTTCTTTCTGGCTTTCCCACCAATATCCTATATTCATTCCTCGTCTCTCCCATTCGTGCTACAAGCCCTGTCCATTTCACCCTCCTTGACTTGATCATTCTAATTATACTTGGAGAAGAGTACAAGTTATGAAGCTCCTCATTATGCAGTTTTCTCCAGCCTCCTGTCACTTCAACTCTCTTCAGTCCAAATATTCTCAACACCCTGTTATCTGTCTATCTAGATTAATATACTGGTATATCTATCTATGCCGGTCACGGTAGCCCAGCGGTCTAAGGCATGCACTGTCTTCGCCCGCTCGGAAGCCGAGATCATGGGTTCGAATCCCACTCAGGGCATGGATGTTTGTGTGCGTTTTTCTGTGTTTGTGTACAGGTAGAGGCCTTGCGACGAGCTGATCAGTCGCCCAAGGAGTCTTACAGTATGTGTAAGATCTAGAAAAACCGAAGTGAACAGAGTTCATGGAGGTAGGCCTAGGCCCAGTGGGCTGTAGTGCCAAGGAAAAAATCTATCTATACCTACATTAATATACATATCTTTGTGTTTCCATATACCTATCTGACCTGTTGATCGATCTCTGCGTCTGTTTACTCGTATCTGACTATTTACGGTGAATGATCCAGATATTTAAAATTGATTAAGATATTTTGGTTTTTTAAATCTTAACATTTATTAATGTGGATATATTGATTGACTTTTACATTTTGGTTTTTGTGTGAATGCTATAACATCACTTTCTATTGTCTCGTACATGTAATCCGGTAATTTATTAGGAAAATTCTAATATTTTAGTGGAGCCAGGGTGTCTGGCACTTCGACATTAACAGTTTTTAGTTTCTAGAAGGGAAATGACAAACCACCACGCCTCCCAAGTTCAGCCTTTTCATTTGTGGAAATTCGATTAGAAATGCTTACGAGTAAGAGCTACGCCAGTGTAATCCTGCCATTCGAAACTTCCATTCAGTGACGAGTGGTGTGTTTTTTTTTTCCGTGGTGAAATTAACTTGAAGTTTTAAATTTTTCGCCGCGTGAATGTACAAGGCCTCTCCAGACTGAAACAGTTGACTTTTACATTTTGGTTTTTGTGTGAATGCTATAACATCACTTTCTATTGTCTCGTACATGTAATCCGGTAATTTATTAGGAAAATTCTAATATTTTAGTGGAGCCAGGGTGTCTGGCACTTCGACATTAACAGTTTTTAGTTTCTAGAAGGGAAATGACAAACCACCACGCCTCCCAAGTTCAGCCTTTTCATTTGTGGAAATTCGATTAGAAATGCTTACGAGTAAGAGCTGCGCCAGTGTAATCCTGCCATTCGAAACTTCCATTCAGTGACGAGTGGTGTGTTTTTTTTTCCGTGGTGAAATTAACTTGAAGTTTTAAATTTTTCGCCGCGTGAATGTACAAGGCCTCTCCAGACTGAAACAGTTGGTGTCATATATTTGGATGATGCGTTTCTTACGCTCTCCGTTTTCATGTATGAAGCAAAACTCCTAATTAAATCTTGACTCGTTCGGACGTGTTGTTGAACGCTCCATACTTCTAAATTATTAAAAATGTTCTAGGTCCAAAGATAACAGTTTGTACGTATCTCTAATTCCTGAATTATCATTCGACTGAAAATGCGTAGGTGTGTGAATATTTAAAGAATAAACTTTAGAACTTACCAACAAGTAAGAATCGTCATTCTCAATAGTGATTATGAGCAAACTGTGAGGATATTGTAACGGATTTGCTCAAAGAATTGCTATGCAACGGCTCCATAAACAGCGGGGTTATGCAACCCTTTTTATGACATTGCTCGGTAAACACGTTCCAACGCGCAAAAATTGGAACTTTGTCTCAGTCAACGAATGTTATAGCTCCTTACTAGACAGCAGCCAGGGCGCCAATGGAGTGGCGAGATATCAGCCATGTGACTTGGGTCAGAAAATGTTGAAAAAATTCCAGAACTCATCAACGAAGACCATCGCCGGACAATCCATGAGCTCGCAGACACCGCTGGGCTCAGTTATGGAGTTCGCCATTGGAACGAGCACATGGGAAAGCGCTGATGAAGGCACTACTTTCCGTCTCTGTTATGACAACTGTTTACAGGAGATGCTGGAGAAAGAAAAACTGCAATATACGAGAGTATAACTCAACAGTGGCGTTCGAATTAATGGGCGTGGAGATTTAATCGACACCAGGAAATGAGCAAATACTGTTCCAGATACACAGCCAAATTTACCATTTGGTCTCGCCATTAAACCCAAACAAGAAAATACGCCAGGATATTGACAACTTTATATTTTGGATTCTGCTGAAGCAACAAAAACAAACGGTTGGAAAACCAACGAAATCTAAGGTGTGTGGCTGAGGTAATGGAACGATTTGACGAGACGGTGCGACGTGTTAACCAATTCGCAGTGATATAAACTAATGCCTCAAAGAAATAAAATGTATAAATAAAGAAACAAAATGTGTTGGCAGTTAATAACTTTCAAGATCTGCTAGAACTTCGTATGTTGCTCCCCGCACACCTCTGCATATATTTCTCTATATATCTCTTTGTCTACATTTTAAAATCAATATATCTACAGCTTTCTAAGTCTGTGTACATTTTTCGTTGGATGGTACATCTGTCAGTCTGTCTGTCTGTCTGTCCATGCCTTAACTGCCTGTCCTGTCACCCACTCATCGATATGTTGCCGTCCACCTATCAAAATACCGACGGCTCGAGGCGACAATTGACGGAAGGTAATTGTGTACTGCTAGTGGCGAGGTTTTCTCACGAGCAGGCAACTCAGACACGCGGTTCTGTGAGATGCACGTGCAGACATGTGTTGGTTGAGGCATTATGCTATACCCGGAAAGTCGTTGTTTCGATTCCCGAAGAGGTTATTGGAATTTTCAATTGACCTAATCCTTCCAGTCGCACTATGGTCCTGGGGTCGAGTCAGTCTCTAACAGGAATGAGTACCAGGAATCTTCCTGGGGGGGTAAAGGGCGGCCGGCGCGTAAAGGTGGCATCCTAACAGCCATCTGTGAGCCGATTCTCTAGAAGATGTGGGAGTCTCGAAGTCTCACAACGCTATGGGCCTTCACGGTCTGTTACAGGGATAACTTTACTTTTACATGCTAATTGTGTGATGATTCATTTTCCCCCGATTAAAGTCAGATGTAAGTTACCATCTAAGTATATCCAGTTATATGTAGGAGTTAAGCTGCATCCGGTTGTAATAAATCCATGGCAATATTTGGAAAACTATTCTATCCGACAGACTGCTGTTTGGAAGCGAGCCGAGTGAGGGGTGAGATATTTGCTGTGCCTATTCCCCCCTCTTTCCCATCTTCTTGTGGGTTATGTCACACAATTCACGACTAACAAGTTCCAGAGATTCGCCTACCAGTTCTCATTCCTACCCCTGCACCGCCCACTTCCACCTGAAAGTTTCTTTCTCTTTCCGGGAACAAACAAACCATAAGTTATTTGGCGGTGTGGAGCAACAAGGTCGTAAGCTGATTTTGTTCCACCTGTTTTCGTTACCACTTGCTTAACCCCCTGCGCATGCTGTGAACGGCATAACTCGTCAAAAACTGACTGTTTAATCTGCTAACATTTCGGGTATTTAGTAATATACGTTAACTGAAAACATATTATTAGATAACTTCTTAACCATTAAAACTGACAGTTTAGGGTTTTATCAGTGGAAATTAGTTGACATGGAAACATTTGAAAACAAGAGAAAGTATTCATTGCTCAGCCTAATACGTTAAACATTTTTTCTTTAATTCGCTTATTGGGGGGTGGAATCCAACTGTGTCCACTCGGCACGGCAGCCACTGATTGGCCTATTATATCCTGCCCCGGGTGATTATGATGATGGAGAATTTGGTGGAATGAAGATTGATAGGGAAAACCGAAGTATTCGGAGAAAACCCGCCCCAGTACAACTTTGTCCACCACAAATCCCACTTGACCAGACCCCGGGATCGAACCCGAGCCGCCGCGATGGGAAGTCAGCTACTAACCGCTTGAGCTATGACGCGGCCATACTTTACACCTTAGTCACTCTCTGGATAAAACAGTTAACGACCAAACGTCACGGTGTAAAAAAAAGGGTAAAGCTATCCTTGTAACATGCCGTGAAGACCCATAGGGTTCTGAGACGTCGAGGCTCCCACATTTTTCTCTAGACAGTCGACTCACAGCGTAAGTTTTTTAGCCTTACGCGCCGGCCGCCTTTTACTCGCCAGTAAGATTTCTGATACTCATTTCTGTTAGGCGCTGAGTCGACCCGAAGGTTATAATGCGGTTGTAAGAATTAGATAAATTGAAAAAAATACACCTCATCGGGACTTGAGCCCGTGACCATCGGGCTTGAAACTTAGTACCTCAACCAACTAGGCTAAATATTCCAGCTTCGTACTCAGAAGGCCCGAACTTCGATTATCGATCTGGAGACTTGAAATCCTGACAGCGGTTCTGTAAGATTTTCCTCAGACCATCCGAGCGAACTACAAGACAAATACTGTATCTTAAAATAGACCGCGGTCCTTTCTTTCCTGTCATTCTCATCTGATCTTCACAATTGCACTTCTGTTCGAACTGAGTGTCCTCTACGGTTGAGAAGGAGCCATTAAATAAAATAACAGTCGACCAATAGATCAGAAAAACTAGCTATGGTCCAAAAGTTCCATGTTTTGGTTTCTATAATTTATGTGAATCAAAACAAAATCGAGCGTGTTTAGAAAAGGAGGTCCCATAACAAGAAAAATACGTAAAAGTAAACGAAAGCTCTGCGTATACCATCAAAAGATTCAGAATCTCCACCAAAATAAAACTCGTCACTGGGGAAGGTCGGGAGTCGGTTGTATCCCAGTCTGTATCCTTAAGAAGGGTCCTAATGCTCGTATTTTCTTTCAGTCTCATTTCTGTTTTCCCACTGGCGACGCTGAAGTGAAATCTTGAGACACAAACGTCTGTTCAGGAGTGTAGACACGTTGTTTGTTAACGTATTTTAAGATTGAGACCCAGCTGTAATATTTTCGACACTCTACACGCTGAAGAAACCAGACCAAATTTTGACGGAAATGCAGGGATATATCCAGCCGCATTATGAGCCTGGGGTCGACTCAGCCTCTAACAGAAAGGAATACCACGAATCTACCTGGGGGGTAAAGGGCGACCGGCGTGTGAGGATGACATCACCGCCCTCTGTGAGCTGATTATTTAGGAGGTTGACGTTGAGAAGAGAAAATTCTTGACCCTACTGAGCCTAGCACTCCTACCCCTTGGTCGTCCAGCCTGTAGCCAGTCACTATACCGACTGAGCTATCCCGGCTCCTCTCTTAAAGTTCACTCCACAATTAAACTTCTTTTGGTTTACTCTTTTTGAAGCTTCTTCAGGCCATTGTAAGGAACTTCGTGCAGGATTTCCACGTGAGCACTTTCTCGCGTGGCGGAATTTGATATCAGAAAGTGACTTTCATTTTTCTTGTACGAAGTCATATTTTCAGAAAATGGTGTCTTAACACATTAATGTCTAACCTTTTTTCTGTACAACTATAATTATACGGATATAATGAAAAATAACGTGAAGTATAACATGCGTGACTTTATGTGACGTAGCGTTTCTACACGTGACTCACAAGGAACCTACATGCTGAATCTTATCGAAGCTAAGCTATTTCACGTTTAGTCTGCATCATAGAAATATGCCTCATATGGAAAACAATCTTTTAAGTAATTTTCAATAAGGAACTGATAAAATAAATTTTTAGACGATCGACCACATTAGTCAATCGACCATTATGGAGACCGTGTACATCATTAGCGGATGAGGTGTTAGGTAAACATTATTGTTCAATGTGTGCTATCACAGTACAGACAATTACAACAGATGTTCTTGAAATCAGAGTCAATTGATCATTGACCTGACATGTTTCGACACTTAAAATGTCTTCAGGCGTACATACCTAATAACAAAAGAAGATGAGGTTATTTGAGTTCGTTTCTCTTGTATCACTAGGTATGTACTTCTGAGCAATCACAGCGCACGGTCTAAGACATTAACCGTCTTCGCCCAGTTGTGGGTTCGAATCCCACTCAAGGCATTTTCTATGGTCATGTTGCCTTAGACGAACTGATGCCCCGTCAGAGGAGAACTTTTTTTTTCCGTGGCACTACAGCCCCAGTGGGCCTAGGCCTACCTCCATGAACTTCTCCGTTCACTTCGGTTTTTCTAGATCTTACACATACGTCGCAAGGCCTCTACCTGTAGACAAACACAGAAAAGCGCACACAAACATCCATGCCCTGAGTGGGATTCGAACCCATGATCTCGGCTTCCGAGCGAGCGAAGACAGTGCATGCCTTAGACCGCTCGACTACCGTGACCGGCCAGAGGAGACCTACCGGCTATGTATAGAAGTAAAGAAAACTTGAAAAAGCGGCCAAGATTTAAGTGGCTGTAGAGACATTGAGAGCGGGAGAGAGATATGTACTTCTGAGGTTAACAATGTGTCAGAACATGTCGGAACAATGATGAATTTCATCTGATATCAAGAACTTTTGTTATAATCGAGTGTGTTGTGATAATAACGTTATGGATTACAACAGTTCACAACCTGGCGTCAAATTTGACCGATAATTATACATCTCTTTATCCATTATGGCCCCACATGAAGGTCAACGCTTGACCTAGGAAAGAGTACTTACGATAGTGAAGTATAAATCAGTTTCAGCACCATCAGTCACGCCGTTCCTCCACCTGGAAAGTCGAGTCGAGTGACAAATTTTGCTTTATCTCTGTTGAATATTGCTAAACCTGTGTTGTGAACATGGTCTATAAGGTAACCCATCCAACTCTGTTCCGTTTGATTGTTGCTTGGTACGTGTTGTGAACGTGATCTCTAGGGTAGTTCCAAATAAAGTTGTGACACACTATTCACAGAAAAATGTAACCACCATCCAGGCAGGACAATGTTTAAATTCATCCCGCTTTAGAAACTCAGATCGTGTTCACGTCAGAGGCTTATGAACGTTCATTGTGGTCAGTACCAAACAGCTCGATTTCCAGGTGCCTGTACTGTGAGAACATGACTCCTCCCTCTGCTTCCCGCAGCACGGATATGTTGCAGGTTAGCCATTGCGTTATCCCTTCGTGATGGAGATCTCCGAACTGTTGCACATCGCTAAAGATGGACACTTCTGATTGAGAGAGAAGATTTCATTACTCTAAGGTTCGGTCACACAGAGCGCTACGTACGCGACGCACGCTACGTACGCTATGTTCGCTATACGAACAGAAAAATATCTCCCTTTATTGCCAATGTGACTGGCCACACAGACTTCCGTACACTACGTACGCTATGTACACAGCGTACGTAGCCTACGCAGCGAACATAGAGTAGCGCTCTGTGTGGCCGAAACTTTAGTCGCCGTGAAACTTTCATTCTTGCACACTCACTGCAAGCCTTCTTGCTAGTGAACAATATGTTGTCGCTGTCACCAAGAAAGTTGTACTAGTGAGCCAATTAAGGTTAATTTTAATAGTGTCATGATTTAGAGTGACTATAGACGGGGTTTGGATTGGTGAATAGATTTATTGACACTTACAGGTCGTACTATAAAAAATTATAACACTCGCTATTTCAATACTTTAGAGTTCACTGTTACACACACACTAGTGTCCTCAGTCTGTTAGAGTCTCTGTTATCCGTTTTCAGGCAACGGATTTTAACACAGGAACCATAACAGTCTCATTGAATTATCACTGTACTGTAGCACATGTAAAGTCTTCTTTTCAGAGCCCGGCTGCCAACCGAGCACATAGTGTCATCTTCTCAGCTTTCCCAGAGAAGCTGAACTCTCGACTAACCGCTGACTTGGAACTCCGGAACTCGACTGCCGATTCGCAGCTGAACACTTCTTTATACCCACTTTGCACGGACCGAATATATCCTCGCCCCCCTTCTCACTATTCTCCTGATTAACAGTTTTCCACCTCAAACACATACAATCGAAAATTTATTCTGCAACATACAACCATGAAGGTCAATGGCCAGAAACCTCTACTGCGCCGAATTATCAAAATTAGTGTGTACGCGATGCGCATGCTCGCACCGATAATGAAAACAGCTGTCCGGATACCATGGTCGTGAATGGGAGGGTGGGTGGACTTGGCATCAGATGTGAACGTAGTTAAGATGCGTAAGATTTATGTGAACCTTATTTCTGCATGGTGAATATCTGACGATATTATGTTTACGGTAAACAGCAAAGATACGAACTGGTAGCTTAAATTTTGAAGTAATTCCTTACAGTTACTTTAAAGCCCCATTATTGACGTACTGAAAATATATATCAATATTTATGATGTCATTTTATCCCCTATTATGATTATAGACATGAGCATACTTTATTTGCTGAGTGTTTTTTCTTAACATCTTCACTCAGCGCCTTTCCCTTGAGAGACAGTTCCCAGAAATAGGCATTTATTTCTGTACGTCAGGCTGCGTTCGGTTTCGAAGCTTCGCAGTAAGAGCTTTTCCGTTGCAGGACGCATAAGCAGTATTCAGAAGCCTATTGTTGCACGTGTAAGTTCTGCTGGAAGGTAAAAGAGGGACGCTGATGGTTTTATTACTCCACAGGAAACCTTGTAAAGCGATTAACGTGACTCAGTGTGTATTTGTCTTCCCATCAGGTGAAATCGAGATGTGTCTTATTCGAGTGTCTGTAGCAGAAGGCAGAGCCCACTCTTTGTAATTGTAATTGTAATTGTAATTGTAAATATACTTCCCTCATTCATTATGAAACGACAGGTTTAGTTTATTTCCACGGGTGTGTGGCACTGTCAACATTTGAACTATCTGAATATTTCCATAAAGTCATCAAGCACAGACCACAAGACATCGTACATTTTTACTTTTTTAACTTTTTATATCCAGTAAGTTAATATACGAGTATCGTCGCTGTGCTAATGTGTGAGGTGGTGGCTTTCGATCAATAAAGTAATTTCTTTCTGGATTTTTATGGACCTTCCAAGTAGCATAATTCAATGCAGTGCTGAAGAAATTGACGCCTTTTTCCTCTACATTTCTCTTGATGTGTTTCTCTATATCCTTATTCCTTCCTTCCATCATTCATTTCTTTCTTATATTCTTGAAAAATGATGAAAAAAATTGGATTTTATGTCCTCACAAAGGTAAATATGAAGAGCGTGGTCTTCTGAAAAGTTGGACTTCTGCGGGGCTACATGGTGTAACATTACGGGATATAGTACTCTTCAAAGAAGGAAAGAAACTGTTAGTCTTACTTCATGACGCAGAGTCCTACTTGAGAATCTGACAGTTGCTCACTTAATCAAGGCATTTCCCGCTTTTTTTTGGAACCCGAAGGTTCGTTATGCCCCACAAGATCTCCCCACAGAACCAATCTCCAGCCATGAAAATCCAGTCGACATCTTCACAATAAAGTAAACAACAACAAACAAACATAATTTGAACAGAATTTAAGCAGTCCTTTAAACGAGTTATTTTATGTTTTGGATGTGAAGTTCTCCCGGCGGTGATGTCAAGATTACGGTCTTCTGAAATGTGACGTCGTGTAATCTGGAAAATAGGTACCAATATTTTGAGGGAACCTGTTGTTTTCGTCATCTGTAAAGTTGAAGGCCGTATCTCTGTTCGAAACCTTGTGATACCTATCTAAGAATCTACACGGCGTCGCATGCCGTTCTCTTTTAGCACGGTTTCTTTGTTTTATGAGGATAAGGAGCGTACCTTTCTTCTTCCCTACTGTTCAGTCTCTGAGGTCAAAACATTTACTCTACGCCCTTTGTTCTCACACACTTAAACCAATTAACAGTTCACATAAAATACAACCACTACTCCAATCCACCAACGGGAGAGAAGAGCTTCTGCGCATGTCAACACGGAAAATTACTAAGAAGAGACTGGTGATCCTTGAAATGATGAATTTCCTCTAAACATACGGCTCTGCCTCCAATAGACCATACCGCATCACCGGAAGAGATATTAGTATTTTAATTATGTTTACGAAAATTCTTGCTCTGTATTCTGAGAATCAGATGAAGTCTATAAAAAGACTGGTTATTGACACATCATATATTTACCACTGTCGTGTAATGGTTTAAAATTTTACCTCAGGCTCTTTAGTTTAACGTATTATTAGTCTGAAATAAAATTCTGGTTTCCCCTTTCCCCTTATATAAATGAAACTATTACTTTCGAGTCAGATACCGTATGTGCTCTGCCTCAGCAAATTAATTCTTTAAAGATAGAATTTCGTCTGAATAACATATAAACATTCAATAATTCCCTCGCATGAAACATATTACATCTCCGATGCAAAGATCAACATGTTTTGTTGCTGTTAGGGAAAAAATCGTTGTTTATTGTGAGAAACATACAAATGTGCTCTGTAGGCAGAATGCTGAATTTTAATATGGGAAAACACGTCGTACATATTGTCACATGCATGGATGACTATAGATGGAATTTGGATTGGTGAATGCTCGTATTGCCGGCCACGGTAGCCGAGCGGTCTAAGGCATGTACTGTCTTCGCTCGCTTGGAAACTGGGATCGTGGGTTCGAATCCCACTCAGGGTATGGATGTTTAGTTTCTGTGTGCGTTTTTCTGTGTTTGCATACGGGTAGAGGCCTTGCGACGAGCTGATCACCCGCCTAAGGAGTCCTGCCGAATGTGTAAGATCTACAAAAACCGAAGTGAAAGGAGAAGTTCATGGAGCTAGGCCTAGGCCCATTGAGGATGTAGTGCCAATGAAAAAGAAAAATGCTCATATTATCCTGGAACATGGTCTTCCTTGAGAAGCTGAGAGTCACTCAATTGACGAAGAAATTAGCAATTTTATGGAGCACGGAAACTGAATAATTTGGTCACGACAGGTAACCACTGGATTCTGTTCTGAGACAGCTGAGCCAGTTCAGCTTCTTCAGAGGCCCCTTCTCCGAAATTCATCTACGAGTTGTTGGCATTCCCACTTCATATTCGAGAGGTATAGGTTTCGAATCTCGGCTCGGAGACCGGTGACCTATTTTTGTGTTTGTTCGCGTTTACTGCGAGGAAGTTTTATAGCTAGTACCTTAATGTAGCCAAAACCCCATACTCCAGCCTTCTCAGTTTAGCGTAGCGTAGTCAGTATAGCCACTGGCTAAGGGCTGGAGTTCGAGTCCCAGTAGGGTCAATAATTTTCTCTTCTCCAAGTCGTCCAGGCCGGCTCTGAGGCCCACCCAAATTCCTATCCAATGCGTACCTTGGGTTCTTATTCCGGGGGTAAAGCGGCCGGGCCGCGAAGCTGACCACTCACATCCAGCTACTGCCGAGTTCAAGAAAATGTGGTTCTATGCATCCACTCCCCCATACGCCTTCATGGTGTAGTGCTTAATTAGTTAAGCATAGGGACAATTTTATCTTCTTTTTTTCCCCTTGGCACTACAGCCCCAGTGGGCCTAGGCCTACCTCCATGAAGTCCGTTCATTTCGGTTTTTCTAGATCTAACACATTCGGTAGGACTCCTTGGGCGGGTGATCAGCTCGTCGCAAGGCCTCTACCTGTAGACAAACACAGAAAAACGCACACAAACATCCATACCCTGAGTGGGATTCGAACCCACGATCTCGGCTTCCGAGCGAGCGAAGACAGTGCATGCCTTAGACCGCTCGGCTACCGTGACCGGCAATTTTACCTTCTACCTTTACGTTATTCTATCCTTCGATATTGCATAATTGAGGCACTTGAAGTTTTCGTCAAATAGACCAACAGAATAATTAATATTCTCCTCTACCAGTAGAATTATGTCGCCCTCCAATAACTAACTGAGCTACTAATATTGGAGCCCTTCCTTCTAGGAAACCTTGAGCGCCTTTCTGCTTCCCCGCATGCCATACGATCAAAATACGCAGTTTGTTATGAGATAATCCTTATAGATATAACCTCTGGTTACGTGGCCTTCCGTATATCTGCCAGCCACTTTGATTCCAAGACTTCAGACATTATACATAATAAGAATTTTACACAAAAGAATGTACGAGAAAATTCAATATTACTTGAACGTAATAAAAACGTCACAAAATATTTAATATAGAATAGCGATAACCGAGCTCCAGCGAGTGCCTACGTAACTTCGTGCACCACTGGGACGCATCCATCTGCAAGAGCCTGTAGGCACATATGTCCATTCTGCAGAAACGCTAAAATGTTCTTCATGGGATGTTTGTTTGTTTGCAGTTTATTAGTTTCTTTACTTTTCCTGTGATAGATTAGACCAACTAATTTGTGTCGGGGGTGGACAGTCATTGTTCTGGAGACCCCCCATGGGGCTGTTTCGGAGTGATAGATGTCGAAAATTGTTGCCTGAAGAATATTAGTGTATATTAATGACAGAACACTAGCATTTCCGGAATGTACTAGACAGATGCAAGTTACCAAAATTAGTAAAAACGACAGTATCTATATATAGAATTTGAGGCTCCCACAAGGGTGGTTATGAAGATATCTGTCTTCTGGGCTTAAACAATTTGTAGTCCGTTGAAAAATCATCCGACATTTCGGAAGAATATGTCACTTCCATCTTTAGTGTGTAAACCAAACAAGAAATCAACACGAACCAGGTAGTAAGCTGTGCCTCATGTTAGTTTCCTACTTGGCTTATTCTTTCACCCTGAAGATGGAGGTGACGTATTCCTCCGAAAGGTGACTTTCAGCGAAATACACGGCTTTACATTGCAGAGGATAGAACTCATGATAGTATCTGTAATTAAACTGGACATACATCTTAAATTCTGTTCGGTGTCGTAAAGGTGTTATGATGCATATGACGAGGAATGGTTGCGGTCACATTGCCGCGCCATAGCTCAAGTCGCTGGCTTTCCACCGTGGCGGCCCGGGTTCGATCCCGGGTCTGGTCAAGTGGGATTTGTGGTGGACAAAGTGGCGCTGAGGCAGGGTTTTTCCGAGTACTTCGGTTTCCCCTGCAAATCTTCATTCCACCAATTGCTCCACAAACACCCTCACCTATCATCTGGGGCTGGTACAATAGGCCAGAAGCGGCCGCAGTACAAGGGCCTTAGTCCCACCCTACTAGCAATAAAAAGATAATAGGCCTATAAAAGAGAGCGGAACTTGATACTGGAGAAAATTGCACAGTGCGGAGCTTTGTAATGTGTATTCTTCACCAGAAATTATTAAAGCGAGCATATTAAGGAGGGTGAGATAGGTGGTGCAGGTAGCATGCGTGTAAGATTTAATTAGAAACCCCTGTTGGAAGGACACGAGTTTGAAGAGAGAAACATGGATGGGATTGTGTTAGTGAGGTTAAACAAATGTGTTACGAGGACCTGAACGAACTGGATTCTTCCGTTTGAAGATGGGGACCAGTGGCAAGCTCTTATGAACACGGAAATCGCATTTTGGATTCCACACAATTCCAGGAATTACTTGATAAGCTGCACTGCTGTGAGCTTCTCAGAAAGGACTTTGTTTCCAGTGCCTCTTCCAGCCCAGTCAGCGCGCAGGCGTCTTATTTAGTTCCGTAATCATTTTTCACAGAAGGTAGGACTCATGGCTTGGACCGCGTGGTCACTGTGACCGACAGAAAGGACTCTGCCCGATAGAATTAGTTATGAAACTGAATCTCCAGTAGGCTGCATTCGATTTTCATATGCCCAGTTATGGGTACAGTACGGGAAAGTGCAGCTCAGACATCCCATAATGCTGATCTTTATTGATTAGGTGTTGAGAGTACATTAAATATTGAAAGATCGTGTTAGTCCTATATTTTTTTTCTCCTTGGTACTACAGCCCCAGTGGGCCAAGGCCTACCTCCATGAAATTCTCCTTTCACTTGGATTTTTCTAGATCTTACACATTCGGTAGGACTCCTTGGGCGGGTGATCAGCTCGTCGCAAGGCCTCTACCTGTACACAAACACAGAAATCTCACACACACAAACTAAACATCCATGCCCTGAGTGGGATTCGAACCCACGATCCCGGTTTCCAAGCGAGCGAAAGACAGTACATGCCTTAGACCGCTCGGCTACCGTGACCGGCGTTAGTCCTATATATAACACTGAATAATTCCGCGAAAAGATTTCCGTTGCTTTCGCAGGAGACTTCCTTCTCGGTGGCAGCATTTCACGCACCCCTTTTTACATTCTGGAAATGAAACGTAAAAACAGTCTTCATGACGGAGTATAGGGAATTCAGAGAGATGTTGACATTACAAAGACAAAATATTTCCTTTATTTTATAAACGACATCGGTTTGATGGTAAATAACCCCAAAACCTAGTCAAATGCTAGTAGTTGCTCAGCTCTTCATGAAGGCCCGTGTCGGTCACGGTAGCCGAGCCGTCTAATGAACTGCCTTCGCTCGCTTGAAAGCCGGGATTGTGGGTTCGAATACCACACAAGTCAGGGATGATTGGTATGTGTATGTGTTTATTCTGTGTTTGTGTTGTCCTGTGCTTAGGTAGAGGCCTTGTGACGAGCTGATCACTCATCCAAGGGGTCCTATTGACTGTGAAATGGTCACAATGTAAAAACAACCTCGACACCGTGAGGAATAAGGGAAACGGATTAAGTCATTAAGAGCTCATCATCATAGTCGGAAAAGTCCGATATAAGACCATGACATGAGCCTGCTAAATCCAGCCCAAACCTTCATTTCCAATCGCTCTAACTAGTAGTATTTTCCTTAGGTTTTGCTACCAAAAGTTTGTATGGGTCTTTTATAATTACCTTAACTCTTTCATCCTTTTTGAAGTAATTATCTTAAGTTGAGAGTATTAAGTTTGAAGCTGCTGACTTTGTAATCTTCTCGAGTCACGTGTTACATTATCTCACGAATAATCAGCGACTTACAAACATTTCTTAGCTTGTTTAAGTAATAGCTGCTTTGTTCATAAGCATCTACATTAATAAAAATCAAATTTGGTGTATGTATTCTGAGTCTGGCGCATGGAACCATATAGCAGCAACTCAACTGAAATTGCTCTTAGCAGCAGAAATTATCTTTCGCAAAACTCTTGGGGAAATTTGAAGCCGCGTTCTATGACACGGTCACAGAAGAAAGACGGAGCTAGAACCCAGATTCCCTGCTGCCATCTGAACACTTCCTATTTGGATACAGACTGAGGCCTGCAGATCTTCTACATAATCCGCTATAGCCCATAACAGAAGCTCCGTGCGGTCATAGAAAGGAAGGCGTCAGAGAGCAGGATTTGGCTATTAGTTTGATTAGGTTTGCTCTATAGAAGCAGTAGCTAAGTTGTTTGAAAGGGGGGGGGGTGAATGTGAGGGACGAAAAGTGAAGATATTATTGAAAGCCTAGAGCATTTTCTGTTTTCGCCGGAGTCTCGCTCTTAGTAATGAAGAAAGGGCGGTGAACAGGGACAAAGAAGGGAGACTGAACTAGACTTGGGAGAACTTCGAAGGGGAAAGAAAGTGGGAGGAAGGGGAGGTTAAAGAAAGGATGAAATACGAATACATGAGAAAGTGAGATGGAGACAGTGAAATTGGAAGATTGTAGATATAAGAGAGATTCCAAACGAGGACAGTAAGTATAAACTGCGTAATTGAAAATTGGTGTTATCAAGGGTAGGACCTGACACCTTGTGAGTCTGACGGAGTTTGGAAGGTCTTTTTTTTTTTTTGTGACGACTCTCTTTTCACTGCCTTCAAGGAGACCAGTTTCCTCTAACATTGATACGGAACAGGCTTCTTCTCCTACAGACGTCAGTTTATAATTACATAGCAGAAAGATGTCGCACCCTTCAGTTCTTAATGAAGTTCTCAGTTGTCCCTCCTTACAAAGTTTCCATTACACTAACTTCCAGTAACGGTGCCACGAGCTGCAGTTAAGAGTATTAAAACGCACCATTCTTTGATCTTGCGTAGAAACTACCAGACCTTCTTTCTGCGTTGTCTATAAGTTTAGTGAAAGTAATAAGAAAACTGTACAACGGAAACATCAAAGTAAGAAAATTCGAACATGATAATATTGACCGTAGTCAGCACGCGGTCCGAGAAACATGCGTGGCCCGTGTTTAGTTTAGGTTGGTCCTCGGGCTTTTCAGAGGCACTGTATCCTTTGCATATTTTCGACAACATTGAATGAGATGGGATGCATGGTGAGTAGTAGCACTTCAGACTTGCATTTGAAAGGTATAAAGTTCGAATCTCAGCTGAACTATCTTATACACGTATCCTCGTATTTGTCATTAGTCTTCCCAGACTGTATGCAGAGACCGTGATCTTCAAAGAGGTCAGGACCTTCCTGTTCCATATCGTCACTACCAGTAGCTGATGACCATACACTCGTCCCATTTGATACATTGATACATTAACATTTGCAATAAAAGCAGCGTTGTCAAACAGTCTTACATTTATTTCGTTCTGTAAATAATTAACTTGAAGCATCTTTGAACGTAAGCCTGTTCATTGGCCAGGCTTATGTGGTTTTAGTCATGTATGAAGGAGTTACGGGGTTCGAATCTCCACGTGTTACCAGCTATCTTGATTGACGTTTACGTGAAACTCATCACTCTCTCTACACGGATGCCTTATTCCAAGTTATGTATTTACGACCATTCCCAACGTTTCAAGTGACACACAGGCCTACTTCAGTAGCCGATAATTCCTCCGGGTTTTGTAGACTAGACGGTATTGCCTGTTCTGTCTTCATTGTTTGTCCATTTTTCTTCTCGAGTTGGTTGTACTCGTATATATATATAAAACTATATGTCGGTATTTTAATACATTTTTAAATATTTTAAATTTTTATTAATTTAAATTAAATTATTAAATTTTCTAAATTTACGTCTTCCAGATATTTCTGTGTGTATTATGCACACATGCCGGTCACGGTAGCGGAGCGGTCTAAGGCATGTACTGTCTTCGCTCGCTTGGAAACCGGATTCGTGGGTTCGAATCCCACTCAGGGCATGGATGTTTAGTTTGTGTGTGTGCGTTTTTCTGTGTTTCAATACAGGTAGAGGCCTTGCGACGAGCTGATCACCCGCCCAAGGGGTCCTACCGAATGTGTAAGATACAGAAAAACCGAAGTGAACGGAGACGTTCATGGAGGTAGGCCTAGGCCCACTGGGGCTGTAGTGCCAAGAAAAAAAATTAAAAAAAAATGCACACATATTTGTAATAATGCATATGATTGCATTGACGGCGTTATATGGAAATTACTTTTATTTTTCCATTAGGAAATTACTCCACAGTATGCAGCGTTTCATTTCGCGAGAAAATTTCGCTTTTGCCGCCGGTAACTTTCTGAGGGTTGCAGGAGACTTCAGTGTTACCTAACCTGATAATCAGCCGTTCGATGAAGCTGGCGCGTTCTGAAAATTCTTGCCTTGAATCACATTCAGTACTATCAGTTTTCAGTCGCCTTGATTTTCAGTTCCGAACTGTAAGAATCTGAACTTATGGATCTCCTTAAGGCTTACACGTTGGAATTATGCGAAGAACCATATGTGCGGGGACAGACGCTTAAAAGCTTTTCAGTATTTTATTTCAGTAGACCAAAGTTTAAACTAACTTTCTGTGTAACTAACTACATATATCCGTGACGATTCTTTCTTATTTAAGAATGATGAAAGCACTAATACAACAATAATAATAATGCTCTTTGCAGAGAGTCAATAACTGTCCTTCTTCTAAAGAGTCCTAAGGTGTTTTACCAATTTCCCAGAAGCCTTCCTTCAGACGGTATACTAACAAATCGTCTTCATTCCACGATCACAAACTATGTCTCTCTAAAGTGTTTATTAATATGCCTTCATGTGTGCGTTTAAGTAACCCAAATAACATCATCATCATCACTGGCACGATAGCCCTTTGTGAGCCCTGGCCTTCCTCAGGATTGCTCGCCATTCTTCTCCATTCGATGCTACATTCCTCTAGTTCTTTACACCCAAAATTCTTATGTCCTGCCACACACATTCTTCCCATCTTAACCTTGGTCTTCCCACTCTCCTATTTCCTTCTGGTTTAGTATTAAGCATTTTCTTGATTCCTCTATTCTCGCTGGCACACCCAAATGACATCATCTCTTGAAAATTCTCGAGTACATTTTGTACCCTTTTCTTATCTGCTCACAAATGCCCCTCTCCTATTATTCTCCCTGTTTTAATCTACTTAATACTATTGGTTGAAGAGTATAAGGAGTGGAGTTGTTTATCATGAAACTTAAATTAGTTACTTTCTGTTAAGTCGAAATATTCTCCACAGCATCTCATTCTATGTTCATCCCTTGCTTTATGAGACCAGAACATATCTGCCTCATGAACTGTTATGTCTTTTTATTCCGACAAATGCCTTACATACACAGGAGTTGTCTTTGTGATCTAAACGAATTAGGCAAAGGGCACTTCAGAGTAGGCCTGGAAGTCTGAGCCCTCAAGCCCTTCTTTGCATCTCTGTTATGTAGAGACCCGAAACTCTGATGAAAAGATAGTTTTTAATATATCTAAAGAAAAAGCTGTCAAAGCAAAATTCTACATAGTGGATACTAGGGTACTGTTCAGTATTAACTGCATGTGAAAGGTACCATAAGCTGTCCCGGTAGCTCAGGGTGGCCTCTGTCCTGCACGAGACGGGACGGAAGGTAAGTGAAATGTACATGTCTGTAGCTGAAGGGAAATGAAACCGTGTCCCCTTGAATTATATGCACTGTTAATAACTAAGAGTTATACTGTTATATCCTCACTCGGGAGTTTAACTGTTTACTTACAATTTGATATTACCACTATAAACTAGGCTCTTTCAATATCTTATCTGTGCAATTATCAGAAAACCGATCTACAAATCCCTTCAAGAAGTATGTTCTTGAAATGAACTGGAATATTTTTTTCTTTGTAGCCAAAATTAAGCGGTGTAATGCCCTAGCGGCGCAGGGGGGGCATGGAGGTATCCCTCCCGCTGCCGCCGCTGTTATGCCGTGGTACAGGGGGGGCGTGGAGTCAGCCCGCCTCTGTCACCACTGTAACTCCGCATGTAGGGGCCGTGGAGGTATCCTTCCCCGCCTCCACTAGTTATGTCGTAAACTGGTACTCCTGGTGACGTCGCGCCGTCGGGGGTGTGCAGGTACCCCTCCTTGCCTCCACTGGTTATGCTGTAAGGCGTTAACGCAACCATCCTAGCTTACCCTTAGCTAGGATTCTCCTATATCGGAGTTTCCTTCTGTCATACAAGCTGCCACCATCTATTTTCTGTTCTTTCAATTGTTGGTACTACTCCCTGGCATATAGTCTTAGCTCCTTCTTGACCACTCCGCATATGGTTTACAGGTAGCC